>NC_060977.1:2075000-2077500 GCF_910589235.1 Vespa crabro | reverse complement strand
TAAATTTTATCAGATAAATATAAATATAAAAATTTAATCAGATATATATATATATATATATATATATATATAATTAAATCTTATTAAATAATTTATTTGGAACACGTACGATAAATGCACGTTAAATTTTTACGAATACGAGAAGGGAAGAAAGTATTATTTATTAGTCAATAAAGATTCATCTAATTGCGCGTGTGCAATTAAGTATAATTACTAATGCAATAGCTTATACAGACAATTAGGTTAATCTTATTGAATAATTAATTGCTTACTTATATAAAAATATATTCGTTTCTTTTTCTTTTTCTTTTTTTCTTTTTTATATAAATATATATATGTGTGTGTATGTGTGTATGTGTGTGTATATATATATTTCTTATCATCAATTTATTTGTCATTCTTCTTACATTTCCAATTCCTTTTTATTGTTAACTTCTTTTGCGTTTTATTGAAAAATTAATTATGCAATTACAGATGTATAATAGAGTTAATTAAAAGTAGAAGAGAAGGGGCAATAAAATAAATGTTCAGTAGAGTCTTGATAATAAGAATTAGATGAAATAACTAATCGAATATTCTAAAGACGTAACGAGACGATTGTATTCGTCATGCATCTGATTTTCTTCTACAGTAACAAACTTGCGCATTTAACGTTAAGCAAACTAAATTGGCCATTAGTATAACTGACGAAACTCTGGCAATAGCGAATTTCCCATCCTTGTCTCTTCTATCGAAATTTCTCTCTCTTTCCCTCCTACTCCTTCCCTCCTTCTCTTTCTTCATCCTACCCTCTTTCTCCTTTCTATTTCTCTTTCTATTTCAAGACCCTTAAACTCTCCCGTATAACCAACAGCACCATTTCCCTTCGATTTCGAAACGCGGCTCCCTTGAACTTTCCTATTAACTGGTTAATTTGAATCCGTCCCGTCCTGTGACACGTGACTAACGATCAAACGCCTTGCTTTTCTACTCACAACGCGAACTTTCCTTCCTACATTATAACATAGTACGACATAGCTGGTGTCAGCGATTTTCTTCGGGATGTTCCTGTTGACTTTCGATCAAAAGAGCAACGCTATATATATAACCTTTATAATATATATATATATATATATATATATATATATATATAATAAAATTTTTTATGTATTAAATGTATATATAGCATAAATTTTTTAAATGTATTAAATGTATATTTCGAGATCGAAGAAAAAAAAAAGCAGATCTCTATCGCGTATAGAAATGAAAGAACCTAAATATATGATATATAATATATATATATATATATATATTTATTTATTTATATATATATACGCATAAACTTTTTAAATATATTAAATGTATATTTCGAGATCGAAGGAAAAAAAAAGCAGATCTCTATCGCGTATAGAAATGAAAGAATCTAAATATATGATATATAATATATATATATATATATGTATTTATATACATACATACAATACATAGCGAACTTAGTAATATACGAAATACACGAGTGTATTGTTGCCGTCCGAGCATTCATTAAAATTTATTTCATAGTTCTCATTTTGTTTTATCTGTGACCTACCTACCTCATGTTATGTTATAGACAGCGAACCCTTTAGAAAATCATGGCTTTTAGTATAATATAAATATTCTTTAACGATTAATAAAATTCACATAGCAGCTATTATCAAAAAGTAAATGCTTATTATATTGCTTGATTGAAGATTGAAGAAATGACGTTCCATTAGCTGACAGAATGGTCGAACGAAAAAAGAGAAGAGAAGAAAAAGAAAAGAGAAAAAAAAAAAAAGAAAAAAGAAAAGAAACCAAAAAAAAAGGACGAAGGAAAGAAAATATTTGTCCTTCTTTCTTTTTTCTCGTTTTTTCTTATTTTTTCTCCCCCCCCCTCCCTGTTTTTTTTTTTTTTTTTCTATTTTATTCCTATATATTTTCTTTTTCTTCCCTCCTTTTCGAAACTTTTCCACCGAAGCTCGAAACATTATTCGTGAAAATTTACTTAACGTTCGTTATTAATAAAGCTCCGTTCCACGAATCCGACGTTATACCGTAACGTTTTACTTGAACGTATAATAGAGCTTTAATAGTTACAACGTAATCACCTTACAACGACCACGAGGACGTTGAACGAAAGGAAACGCGAGACCTACTTTTCAAAACGGAGAGAAAACCGGTCATGCAACGATCCGTTGAACGGGCAGTCCCTGAAGATGGATCGCTTTGTGATATTATAAAAGGGCAAACCCAAACGCGAAAGCGATTTTCTTTCTTTCTTTTATGCATTCATTCATTCATTCATTCTTCCTTCCTTCGTTTCGTTTCGTTTCATTTTCTTTCTTTCTCTCTCTCTTTTTATTTACGATTAGAAAATATTCTTCGAAGTAAATATATATATATATATATATATATATATATATATATATATATATATATATGAAGAAGAAGCAAAGGACAGCTCTTAAATTGAATTTAATTATGAAATCGTTTCGTTTAGGTG
>NC_060977.1:2067500-2070000 GCF_910589235.1 Vespa crabro | reverse complement strand
ACACCTACTACACCCACTACTCAACCTTCGGGATATTTATGACGTTGGTAAAGGACGTCGAGGGGATGAGCGGGAAAAGAGGATATCGTCGGGAAGATTCACAGCGGCTTGGAAACAAAAATAATCGGGCCTCCTGACAAGCCAAATACCGTAAATACAAATTTATTAGCGGCACCATTAGAAAAGAAGAAGAAGAAGAAAGAAGAAGAAGAAAGAAGAAAGAAAACTAAATTGTTCATCGAACCGTAGTAATTTTCGATTTTGTCAGATGGTTACCGAGGGTCGGATTTTATTTTTAAAAGGATTAAGCAAGAACGATAATTGACGGTACAAAAATTACTGGCGCTACTTTTTCTTTTCTTTTTTCTCCTTTTTTATTCTCTCTCTCTCTCTCTCTCTCTCTCTCTCTCTCTCTTCTTCTTCTTTTTTTTTCTTTCTTTCTTTGACCTTTTTTCTCTTCTTTTTTATCCTGCTATTTTCGACCCAAATGGATTTTAATAATGCTTCCGAGAACGGCGTTGTTGGGTACGGTGAAAAAAAAAAAAAAGGAGAAAGAGAAAAAAAAAAAAAGGAAATTTGTTTCGAACGATCGTCGATTAGATTGAATTTCATTGTTGATAAAGAAATCGAGATATATCGGTCACAATAATTTCGAGGCTATTTTAAAGTGTTTTTCATTTTGTTGTCGTTTTTTTTTCTTTTTTTTCCCCTTTTTTATTTTTCTGTTTTTTTTTGTTTTTTTTTTTTTTTTAATGCGTTCGATTCAAATATATATTTTTTCTTTTTAATTTTTTTATCGATGTTTATCTCTCTCTCTCTCTCTCTCTCTCTCTCTCTTTTGCGTTCTACTTTTTTATTTTTACAGCTTCAATGAGAAATATAACAACGATCAAGCTAAAGAGAGAGAGAGAGAGAAAAAAAGACGAAAACAAAAAATAAAAGAAAGGAAAAAGAAAATCCTTTCTTAAAACAGGAAATAGATAAAGCGTGTTAAGGTTGCGTCAGGGTTGCAAATGGGTCCCAAAATTGAAAAAATTAAAAAATCATATTTAAGAGAGAGATATATCATATTTCAGTTTTGAAGCTTCGATCGAAGCGCAAGCTTTAAATTTCGAAATGCTTATTCCAATCTATGTTTATATTCATATTTTTATTTTATTTTATTTTATTTTTTTGTTTGGTTTTCATATATCATCCGTACGATGAGGAGGCGTGCGGTGAAAAAGAGGAGGGAGGGTAAACGAGATGTCACTTTGGATCTCGTAAATCGTTGAACTGGAAAAAAAAGATGGTTAACCTTTTTTTTTTTTTTTATAGGCAAATTACTTTTTCATTTTCAACGATAAAGAAAACATTCTAATCCGTTTGAGTACTTGGCAAATATCATGGATCTGTATCGTGTTCTCGAACTTCCGGTAAAAGGACAAACGAATATTTTTCGTAAAGGAGTGCCATGTCGATCGATCTTTTAACTAATACAGAAACACAAGTCACACACACATTCACATTCACATATATATGTCAAACAATATCCACGAAGTATTTTCCAACTTGATACGTTTCGTCAAAGTTGAATGACATTTGGTCTTTGAAAAAAATCTGATACACCGAAAGAAAAGAAAGGAATGCCTATAACAACCACAGCAACAACAACAATAACAACAAGAACAACAAGAATGGTAACAGCAACAACAAAAGAAGAATTCTGCTTTCTGTAATATTTGCCCTATAGAGTAAAAGGGCTAACTCTTTTCTCAAGGACTTCTACTGGATGATCCATAAGAAAAGCTACTTTCTCGACATATTGTAGAGGAGCTACCACCAAAGATATGTATTTCTTCTTCTTCTTTTTCTTCTTCTTCTTCATTCTTATCTTCTAAAAAGCTGATATATTTATAGCAAGTAGGGATAACGGGAGGGAGTTATTGTATAAACCAGACTGATTTTTGATCTTTGATAGATTTATATATCAATGGAATATAAAAATCTTCTCAGATCCATCAATATTTCTTATTTTGATAACACTTTTTACAAAATCATTATTAAATATATATATATATATATATAAAGAGAATTTTCTTTTATTAAAATTTCTAAGAAATCGATATATCTCTATCATATAATAATAACAACTATTTTTATTTTTGATTAAATAAATCGACACTTCATTAAATAGATTTCCTTTTACAACGATTACTATTCTTTAGGATCATTGTATTGAATATAATAAAAGATAAATTATTAAATTTAAATTTAATTATTGATCTTCAATTATAATACGACGAATTGAAAATTGTGCTTTATTATTATTATTATTATTATTATTATTATTATTATTATTATTATTATTTCTTTTTTTTTTCTTTTTTTTTTCTTTTCGTACAACTAAATCAATACGCGTGCATATGTATATATATATATATATATATATATAAATATGTATAAAGATTTTTCGGATACATAAATCAAATAAATTTCTTTTCTATATGAATGATATAAT
>NC_060977.1:2057500-2062500 GCF_910589235.1 Vespa crabro | reverse complement strand
AACGGTAATGATATGAAGAGAGAAAATTGTCACATTGCGTTGAATTAAAAAAAAAAAAAGAGAGACAGAGAAAGAGAAAGAGAGAGAGAGAGAGAGAGACAGAGAGAAAGAGAGAGAGAGAGAGAGAGAGAGAGAGAATGGTAACATACGTAGATCCGTGAAGAATTTTTATCCTCTTATTCGTGCTTATAGAAAGAGAGAAAAAAAGAAGGACAAAGAGAGAGAGAGAGAGAGAGAGAAAGAGTAAAATCCTTCGTAATTCCGCGGATTTTGTGAGGATTGCCGAGGGTAAAAGAAGGTCTCTCAGGATAAATAAGTTTCTCTTGGGTTACCGTGTGGACGATGGAACGGCATGCGGGAGAGATAACTATGCGAATAGTGGTACCATAGTCGATTGCTCGACGAATGGAATAGAACGCGAACAGAACGGGGGTATGGTTACGAGTGGTGAAAAACTTTTTTTCTAGATCGTTGCTCGGCTAAAATAAAAGTTTTCCAATTGGCTCTAGTCGAGTACGATTAATATGTTAATTCGATAGAACTTCGGTTTAGGAGGGGGACTTCTTCCGAAAGTAGCAAGAGTGGGAAGCATTAATGCTTTTACCGTTCGAGAGACGACAATTTTTTTTTCCTCTCTTTTTCTCTCTCTCTCTCTCTCTCTTTCTCTTCCTCTTATTTTTTTCTCTCTCCTTTTTTTTCTTTTCTCTCTCTCTCTCTCTCTCTCTCTTGCTCTTCTCAAAGAGAGAAGAGTTTCCTTTCCTTCGTTCAGAGACTTCTCGTTCATCCTTGTTATCTAAATCGTTCTAATCCCATTGGCATGGAATTAACCACCTCCTTAAAGACATTTCTCACATTCCTTTTTCTATGTAATATATGTAAGTAAATGTTATATATATATATATATATATATATATATATATATATATATATATCTCGGATTGATAAGGTGAAATGTTAAACGAAAATAAGTTTCTCTGTGAACAAAGAAACGACAATTTACGTTTATTATTCACAATGTTAAATCTTATTTAATATATATTATAAATTTTTTTATAGCTCTCGTGTTACTTTTCTCTTCTACGTTATATTTCATACTGTCCGTTTTCTCTTCCAAATCTTAACGGCTCGGTTTGTAGGTTACAAAAGAAATTGTAAATAATAAAGGACAATGGTAGGGCAGGCTATGAGACGCAAATCTATCTGAAGAAAGTATACTTTCTTTACATATATATATATATAATGTATATAAAAATATACAAGATTTTATTTTTTTTAATCTATAAAAGAAATACATGACGGGTTGAAATTTCCTTGGTCGAGGGAAAATGTGATTTTTAAAATCACCTGGGAGAATCTTTTACCTCACTCGTTCGAATACTTTTTTACTTTATATTTTTTTACTATATATATATATATATATATGATTGAATTTATAAAATTTTCTTATATTTGAACGTACAAAGTTGTATTTTTCTTTTCTTTTCTTTTCTTTTTTTTTTCCTTTTCTCCTCTTTACACAAAGTAATTCAAAGAAAAAAAAGAAAAAAAAAAAAGGAAAGAAATAAAAATATTTTAATCATGAAATAAAGAATATTACTAACGCGAAATGTAATATACAATAATATATGATAATATGTTAATATCAGACGTCTGTACGAGACTTTCGTTGAAAAGAACAAAGCAGATACAAACGACTGTACGAGTAAACAGAGAATATTCCTTTGATAGTGAAACATGCGTTACGTTATTTCATTATATAACTCCCATTATTACGAAATAACTCCAACTAATTAATTAGTTAATTAAGTGAGTAATTAGTTAATTAATTGATTATCGTGCGTTAATGAATGAAACGCACAATTTTTTTCTCTTCTTTTTTTTCTTTTCTCTCTTTTTTTTTTTTTTGCCAACGAATCGTTTAGATTTAAAAGGGAAAAGATTGAATTAAATTTTATATCATATGTTCGCGAGCATTGATAACGATCGTCAGTATATTCTTCGATTTCGTTTTCTTTGTTCTTTTATTTTTTTTTTCCTCTTTTTTTTTTCATTTTCTTTCCTCTTCCCACCCTGGCCCTCCACGCCCCGCTTTTCTTTTTCTTCTTTTTTCCCTTTTTTTTTTTTTTTTTTTTTTTTTCCCTAATCGATCGAGAAAATTAAAGTATTATACAACGTTAAATATGGTGATTGATACGTCGATGATTACGTCTTTGAATTGAATGGTCGATTGTTTGCTTGTTCATGGTTTCAAACAGAAAGGTTGAAATGCATCTGCGTGTGACACGCAACACATTCTATACATCTAAATATATATATATATATACAGCTAACCGTTCAATTTATATACATATATACATATATATATATATATATATATATATATATATATAGGTATATAGGTATATATATCTATAGGTATATCGTATGAATACGCAGGTGAGTAAAGACGATGTCATGCTGCGTCATAGACGGGCGAATGGTGGTCTTTGATGTATGCAACAGCATGCACGTAAGATTATCGTGAATCGTGAATCGTGCTCCGGCATATTAGCTCGATTTAACAGGCAGCCAACGGCCGTTAATTGCTCGCCATTCAAAACTGCGTCATCTCGAAGGAGAGATCCCGGAATAACGTTTCATTCTATCAAATGAGGGATTTAATGTTCGAAATTCTAAGCATCGTTTAAAGTTATCGACATACTATTGCCGGATATTCCTAGAAATACGAACAAGAGAGACAGAGAGAGAGAGAGAGATAAATAGAGCGTTATCCTTGTCATGTCAATGTCTAATCTGCTCGTTATTTCTACATTAATATCTGCACTCTATCTATTTGCATTTAGACTGCATAGTTACGGTATATGAAAGGGATTTCCTATTCGTTCGTATTAAAAAAAAAAAGAAAAAAAAAAAAAAAGGAATCGTAGAATTTTTCTTCTTTTTTTTTCTTTCTTTTCAACTTTTCTTTTGTCCAAAATGAAATCTTCCTTTATGAAACATATGAAAAAATCAAATCATAATTATTTCAGTTACAAGATCTTTCTTTTTTTTTTTTTTTTTTTTTGTATTTTCGTTTAATCCGTGAATTAATAATAATACTTAATCAATATTAATATCGTAGAAATTTTAGATTAATTACTAATAGGTATAGATATTTAATCGATTAAATCTAGGGAAGAAATCAAAGGTTACGGAATCAAATGTAGATTGCCTGGGTTACCAGTGGATTCCATTTGAGGACGGTGTGTTCCCTGAGGGATCTTGGAATAATCGGATCTTAGCGACCAACGGAGCCTAGCAGATGTGTCAGGATTTCCTGGATTTGCACGTCCATTCGCATAAACAATCGATTCAACATGGTTCGCGTAATGCAACACGAAATCGGTCGATCTCCTTAGATCTGCATTAAGCGACAAGAAATTTGTATATTATCCCTTTTTGACTTAGGCATTGATAATTTCAACGATAAGTCAAAATCCCTGATGCGGATTTATTTGAAAGATAGTAAATAAATGAAGAAGGGAAGAATAAGGGGATGGAAAATTGTAATTGGGGTAGTACTACTACCAAATACAGTTTGGTTCTTTATCGCTGAGATTCGTTCTATTGCTGATCGTTCTGAAAGTCCAATTAATCAAGAAGGATGAGAATTAATAGGAACGATGAAGAGAATGGAAAGAGAACGAAAGGGTACGTCGAAAAATATAAAGGGAAGGGAAAGGAAGGGAATGTACCTACTATCTTCTACCTATATCCCTCCATCTACCTAACCGTAAGGGATGACAATAATTAAAATTCAGGGAAGGATAAAATCATGGGACGAATTCTTTCGTATAGAACAAGTTCAACCATCAAAAAGGGGATTGCTGTTACTGGTTCTAACGGTAATAGTAATGATGACGATGGTGATTGTGGTAGTGGTAATGGCACTACTACTACAAGAACGCGAGAACGGAAAAGACACGCTTAAAAACTAGAGAGAGAGAGAGAGAAAGAGAGAGAGACAAAAAAAAGAAGGAAAAAGAAAAAAAAAAGAAACAGAAGGGGGATGAAGAGGGCTGAACGAGGCTTTCGAGGAAACACGCCAAAAGGGACACTCGTAAGTTCTCCCTTCGCGTTACCAATGCGACGAGTAATTTGGAGAATGTCTCGCCTTTTCTTTCGCACTTCTCTTCTTTTCGTAACTTTATCCCCTCCCCCAAGCTCCCTTGGCAAAGAGTAGAAGCAACAGTGAAGGTCCCGTGTAATCTTACCAGATAGCATCTCCCGAGTCGTCGTCGTCGTCGTCGTCGTCGTCGTCGTCGTCGTCTTCAATATTTATGCAACGACTCACCCTCTGCACGCGCTGGACCGTAGATTCGTGCTCTTTCTATTATTTAACATCGAAAGCAAAGCAGTTCTCTCTCTCTCTCTCTCTCTCTCTCTCTCTCTCTCTCTTAAGAAAATGAAAGCAACAAAATACGTACCACCTAGACATTATTTTATATTCAGGGATGATTTTAATTATCCAAAGTTACTTACTTCCTAACGATTTCTCTTTTTTTATTCTTCTTCTTCTTCTTCCTTTTCCGTTTTTTTTTTTTTTTTTTTTTTTTATATATTTTCTTTTTCCTTTTTTCTTCTTATCATTTCCATTTTATTTCTTATTTCTTTTGATCTTTCTTTTTTTTTTTTTTCATTTTTAAATCTGACGAGTCAGATATCACGGTATCCGTTATAAGTAACCCATTTAACATTTGAAATACTTTTTAATATCGTTCCTTCTGCTAAAAGAGCATACGCTCTTGATATGTATGTAAGTATCAATTGCAGTGCTCTCGTTTAAAGTACGATAACGGTATTCAACCTGCTAACGACAGATTCATAGAGATCGTAAAGCGTAGGTAATCGTAACGGGTCATCGCCCATTTAAAACAGTCCGAAAGAATTGCACACAGCCCGTAGTTTCGTCCTATGGTGGTGTAAAAAAGGAAATTACAGGACATACCTCAAAGTCACAG
>NC_060977.1:2047500-2052500 GCF_910589235.1 Vespa crabro | reverse complement strand
AGTGAACGACAAATTGACCTGGTCTCGATAAAAAGGAATAAAAAAAGAAAAGAAAAGGAAAGAAGGGAGAGTACACATTGAAGGGAGAGGGTCATTGTTAAAAGAAAAAAAAAAAAAAAAAAAAAAAACGAAAAGAGATCGTATTCTAATACCAAATCTAATTTGCTTACGAAATATCTGAAATATTTTTTTATACATCGTTTCAAAGTATTCGTCAGAAAATTATTGAAAAAAAAAACAGAAAAAAAAAAAAATAAATAAATAAATAAAAACTAAAATAATTTATCATTCAATTTAACTCACATAAAAATCTATTAATCAGATAATTTAAGAAGTATATTTAATAAGTATATATGGAAAGTAATCGAGATCGATTCGAAGAACGTAAACGGGAATATCAAGATTTTCACGTTCATCGAAATGCGGCCGAGAGTATATTTTTAAGAATTAAACGTTGAAATATATGAAATTGAGAAATCGTACGGACGATTTTAAATCGGCTCGATTTTATTCGATATATATATATATTTTTTTTTTGTATTTTTTTTTTTTCAAGATCGAGCCATCGAGTCTCGTCGAAAAATGTTTCATTCGATTAATGATTCCATTGACGTCGTATACAATATTTTCTATCTATTTTTTCCTTCTATTTTTTTTTTTTTTTGAATAACGTCGAATGAAATGATATAGATCAATTTATGAAAAGAAAAAAAAAAAACAAAAGAAAAAATACAGAAATAATCGGTACAGTTCTAAACAGTTTACTTAGAAATAGTAATAGAAAACGAAAGGAGCATTTAACATTTCGTTCGAAATTATTCGAAAATTCGAGTATACGAACTGTTTTCTTTTGAAAATCTTTTCCCACAACTTGTGGATACATACATATACATATAAATAAATAAATATATATATATATGTACATGAATTATATATATTTCGAGTATTTTGCCAAGAAATATCAACGCTCAAAGGACATCGTAAAAAAGATACATCGATTTCGAGCCTTTGAGATATCTGTTACATTTGCAAACCATCGAATATCATAGCTTTTGAAGCAGAGATATTCTATTTAAGGAAACGAAGAAATGGAAAATAGAAAGAAAAGTAATAAAGAAGTGATAGAAATAGATAGACAAATATACAGACATAAAGATAAATAATAGATACATAAGATGAGTTCATAGAAGAGATAAAGATCGTTTATTCTTTCGATTGTATGATACTATATTTATATATAATTTAAATGGTATTTATCTTCGATACTTGAGTACGATCTACGTACGTGAAAAAGATAACAAATTGTAGGAAAAATAAAAAATAAATATATATATATATATATTTATATGAAAAGGAAGAATAGAGAGACAAAAAGAAAAAGAGAGAGAGAGAGAGAGAGAGAGGGAGAGAGAGAAAAAGGAAAACAAAAAGAAAAAGACAAGGTTGGCAGCTGGTATCCCAACGAGTTACGGCAGTAGACGTCGAGCAGAAAATTACAGGATATCGTGTAACCGTCTTCTTCAGGATTCTAGCATATAACAGAGCTTCTATTATTTTTGCAAATTCAATCAAGCACTGCCGTTTCGAATGAGAGAGAGAGAGAGAGAGAAAGTGATAGAAAGAAAGAGAGAGAGAGAGAGTAAGAGAGAAAAGCGTACATTGCGGCCAACGCTCGTCAAGTATGCAAAATTTTCTACCACATTCACAATTTACAATGGAAATCGGATATAATACGATACATGGTATGACGTGTAGACGCAAAATGAACGTGAACCGGCCCGAACAACGTTCGAATAAAATGAACGAAAAGAAAGATTTTCTCTTTTCCACTTTGGCAATGAATATCTTTTGGGTTACGTTTGAACGCGAACGTTTACGAATTTTCAACAAAAATTATACGATAAAAAGTACTTCTCTCGTTCTTCCTTTCTTTCTTTCATTTTTTTCTCTCTTTCTTTCTTTTTTTTTTTTTTCTTTTTTTTTTTTCAATTTCTTTCGCCCTCTTCGACACGATAATTTTACTGTTGAAAAAAAATTATTTTCATATTTATTTGCGAACGTCCATTATATATAGCAAAAGATATAAGATTTTATCTACTATTTTGTATCTATGTTTTGTTACACACATATATATATATATATATATAAGTACATGTGTGTGTATTCGTCAGACCAAATTTTCATTGTTTTTCTATCAACGATTCCGCATACGTAATTCCATATCGTATGTTTATATATAAGTATATATATATATATATATATATATATATGTATATGTTTAGAACCAATGGGGATTTTCATTGTTTTCCTATGATTTCATTTTATCTTTCTATGTTCGCTATTGAAAGAAATGATTGTTCATTAACCCTTATCAATCGAGGAAAATATTTTATTGCGTGTTTGTCAGCCAACTCGAAAGAAATTTCATATATTTCGATGTTGCCTAAGAAAGATGTTAAATTATTTGTGTATATATATATATATATATATATATATATATATATATATGTGTATATATACAGAGAGAGTGAGAGAGAGAAGAAAAGAAAAAAAAAAAATGAGAAAAAAATAATCGTTGACAAATGTTCGATAAATTAATATCAATTTCGAGCTAATAAGGATTAATCTCATTTCGAAATTAATTTGCTTAGGGGGAAAAAAAAGAAAAAAGAAAAAAAAAAAAAAAAAGATAACGATCAAATATTATCCCGAAATATTATATAAATTTATCTAACGATTTATACGGCTAATAAGTATCGTTTGGATCGTTTAACGCATAATATAATTATTTAAAAACAAAATCGAATTAGACGATCGGATATATTCCCCGATATAAGTAGCCTGATATAAAATGATTAAAGATAGAAAAGAAATTAAGAATAAAATTTTCACAGTGATATTTAAACGAAAAGAAAACAAAGATAAACAGAAGTTCTTCTTTTTTTTTTTTCTTCTTCTTTTTTTCGATATTTACATATTCGTTATTTTCGTTATTCGATAATTTTACGCAAACTAAAATGTACAATTAATATCGTTAACATATATAGAAATATCATATACATATATAGAAAAATATATATTTATAAAATCTAGAAATAGATTTAAAATGTTTCCAATTTGTCATTACTTTATTTCACTTTTTAATTTGATTAAATCGAAGTTCTTTGTTAGTAGAACGTCACGACATAGCATTGGGCTATTAAAAGAAGAGGATCGGAATCGTGGATAAGACAAAGAGAGATAGACGTAATGGGTGAAGAGAGAAAGAAGAAAGATAAAGAGATAGAGAAAGACAGACGGAGAGACAGAGAGAGAGAGAGAGAGAGAGAGAGAGAGAGAGAGAGAGAAAGACACATGGAAGAGAGAACCGAGAATGGAAGAGAACGAAAGCAGAGTAGCAGAAAGATCAATAATCAGTTGGCGAACGAAGAAAGAGTAGGGTGGTCACGAAGTGTGGTAGTTTCGTTGTATCGAGAGAACAAAGGATAGATACATATACGAGAGGGACAGTTTAGAAAAAGACACGACTATATATTCGGGTCGTCTATCTCGGTTCGAACTTTGCAGACTTTATACAAGAAAAAGCGAGAGAGATAGAGATAGAGATAGATAAATAGAGAGAGAGAGAGAGAGAGAGAAGAAATACGGATGTTTGAAGAAACATTGGTGTCCGTAAAAATAGAAGCAAAGAGTCGTCGCAGAGGTGGGCGGGTAAGGTGAATCATGGAATATCGGCTTTCTCACTTTCTTTTGCACTTATTTCGATTCTTACGAAAGAGAGAAGAAGAGAGAGAGAGAGAGAGAGAGAGAGAGAGAGAGAGAGAGAAAGAGAATAAACAGAAGTAAAGAAATAAGAAGAAAATCCGGTGTCGAAGAAACACGTTCTCATTCTCTTTCTCTCGTTTTCCTTTAGACGTTCATTTTCATTTGCTATCCTTCTTCCTTCCAATAGTTTTCTTTCTCCTTTTTTCTCTACTTTTATTGGTATAAAGGTTATTTATTCGATACACGATTCGATTAATTTATCATTAACTTTCTCTCTCTTATTTTTCCTTTCTTTTTTTTTTTCTTTTTCTTTTTCTTTTTCTTTTTCCTTTCTTTTCTTCCCTTTTTTACCAAACTTTTTCTAAACGAATGTCAAGACGAAAACTTCGATTATATTTCTAATATTTTTTTTTTTTTTTTACCGAAATTTACGATATCGTTCTAAATTAATGTTCTTAATATTCTACGCACGTGCACGCACGTGCAAGAGAGAGAGAGAGAGAGAATATCATATTTAATATGTGAATGATCGAATGACATTTTATCGAACGAGAAAGGCTGTTACGTAAAAGTTAATTGGTAAACGTTTGTCAAATATTCTTCCGTTGGAAACTTTGGAATTTTATTACGTAAATTTTATAGGTAATTATTTTTAATGAACATACTGATAATATAATGAGATTATTATTTATGAAAATCAGGATTATCAGTAAATCGAGTAGGTTTCTTTAGCGATTAATAAAATTAACTGTTATAACCTTTCTCTCTTTCTCTCTCTCTCTCTCTCTGTCTCGTTTATATTACATGATAATTATATCCTTGTCGGCTCGTAAACGTTTCTCTTATGGCCTAGAGATCAAAACCAATAAGCGCTTGAAACTCTTGGAAAAGTTGGAAACTCTCTTAGAGTGAAGCCCTCGAGTGCTACCACGTTTCGTAATCATTAAGATATCGACCTTAGGGATAGGCCGTCCCTTATCGGACTCCTTCTACTTTAACTTACATCAAATGTTAAACTAGACTCGTGACTGGCGATTAATTTGTTAAGTCTTTGAAGATAATTTGAAAGGAACGGGAAGGATCGTATCGTATCGTATCGATCGATAATTAAAATCGATATTCATCGTAACGGATTGATCACGGTGTCTTCGCAAAAACGAAATTCATGTCGACGACGATGACGACAGCGAGAATGACAACGACAACGACGACAACAACGATTTCGAAACTCAAAC
>NC_060977.1:2022500-2045000 GCF_910589235.1 Vespa crabro | reverse complement strand
TGAGTTTTTCGTAGAAAAAGATGAGAGATAAAATACAAAGAAGAGAAGAGTAACCAATGTATATATGCACATATATAAATATACACATACATATATATATATATATATGTATGTATGTTCGACGCAAGATCGGCTACGAATAGCTTGATAAACTGTTAGTAGAAAAAGAGAGGTAGAGAGAGAGAGAGAGAGAGAGAGAGAGAGAGAGAGAGAGAAAGATAGAAATAAAAGAGAGAAGAGAAGAATGTGTGTATGTGTTCGTGTGTATATCTGTGTCTGTATAAGAGAGAGGGATGAGAGAGGTGGTCGATCAACCTGGAGAATCGAATGTCTGCAGGGATCCAGGATAGATACTCGATCGGAATCTATTTACCAGGTACTTAAGTGGACTCGAACTACCGGCCAGGATTAAATTGACCTGCAACGAGGCCGCTACGGTTCTTCGAAGCTCGTGCACTGCTTCTCCTCCCTTCCCTTACTCACCCTTACTCGCCCTTTTCATCTTCTCTCTCTCTCTCTCTCTCTCTCTCTCTTTCTCTCTATTTCTATCTATCTCTCTTATGTTCCTCTTCCTACTCTTTTAGTTCATTCGTCTCTCTTTCACTCACATTTTCACTCCTACACTCTTCCTCCCTCTCTTTCTCTCTCTCTCTCTCTCTCTCTCTCTCTGTCTATTTCTCTATCTTTCTATCTCTATCTATCTCTCGATCGCGAATTTCCATCGAAACCGAGTTTTCCCGCATTTTCCCAAACTGAAGGATCGATTCATAGAATAAGCAAAGTGTAGTTGTGAAGAAAGGAAATACAATCGATTCAACTATTCGATTCTTGAAGAATCGAAACATATATATATATATATATATATATATATATATATATATATATATACATATATATATTCGGAGACAGACTTAGTCAATTGAACAGAACTCGACGATATCTTTTCGATTTTATATACATAGATATCTAATCGTTTATGTTCTCTCTAGAGATTTTATCGAAAGTATCTCTTTGCGAGTTTATGCGAAGTATATCCGTATTTATTTCCTTCTCTTTTTTTTTCCCCCCTCCCCTTTAATTTTTCCTTTTCTTTTTCTTTTTCTTCTTCTTCTTCTTCTTCTTCTTTTTTTTCTTCTTCCTCTTCCTCTCCTTCTTTTCTTTTCATTTTTATTTCTTTTTTTTTTCTCTCTTTCTTTCTTTCTTTCTTTTTGAAAAGTCGTTCCTCTTGAAATACGTAGTAGAAGAAAGATAAAAAGCCAGTAAGTAAGTTGCCCCGAAGCAAAGGATTTTGCATTAAGGTAACGCGTTAAAATTAAAAGCAACTGTTTATCTTCTCCTCCATTATTTTTCGTGTAAGCAACTTTGCGAATACTCTTTTCTCTTAGGAATATATATATATATATATATATATATATTTTTTTTTTTTTCTTTAACCGTGATCCTTTAGTATCTTGAAACCTGAAAGAGTTGGAAGTACGTGTTTCGAAAAGAGAAAAGAAAAAGAAAAGAAGAAGAAGGAGAAAAAAAAGAAGGAGGAACAAAAACAAAATTAAATAAATAAATAAAGAAAAAAAAGAAAAGAAAAGAAAAAGGTACAAGAAAAATGGATTATATCCTCGCGTCTCATCGAACTACAAGAAAGTAAGGATATATAGAAATTTGGTATACAAAGGAGTTCGAAACTCGAAGAAAACTCGGTGCAAACTCGTAAGCAACGACGCTCGTAATATTCTCGAAAAAGTTGAACCCGTCGCTGCTGCAAACTCGTTTCCTTCTTTTACACCAACACCTTTAACGTATCCGATAAAGTAATGTATGCTCCCTTTGTACCTACATATAGATATATATACATATAATATATATATATATATATATATACAAACACGGACATGTATATACAAATACAAATACAAATACAAATACACATATACACTGTTAGATATATACATATACAAATACACAGAATAAGTTGGAGTACAGGACGATCTGATTCTTGGAAGGCTCTTCGCGGAAAAGAATAGCTTTCGCTAAAGTTTTAACTGGTACCTCCGGGCCCGGAAACTCGGCCGAAGCGTGCTCGAGAAAATGGCTCGTTAAAGAGCAATGAAAGACGATGAGAGAGAGAGAGAGAGAGAGAGAGAGAGAGAGAGGAACAAGAGAGGAAGAGAGAAGAGTCGACTTTCTAACGGAAAGATCTTAAGGTCGAGTAGAATAAAAAAAAAAAAGGAAAAGAAAAGAAAAAAAAAAGAGAGTCTAAAACTTAGAAGAGAATCTTTTTTTTCTTATTCTTTTCTATTTCCTTTCATTTATTTATACATTTTTTTTTCCTCTTCATTTTTCTCGTTTTTTGCTTTACTCTTTTATCGTTTGTTTGTTTTGATGAGCCAAGAGATTATAAGATACGTGTATAAATACGTACCTATTGCACGTATCCATTCTATTTTATTAAAAAACGTTAAAATATTGGTAACGTTTGTTTGGTGATATGCGAACGATGCAAATTTCCAGGTTGCATGCATAATTAGAATCGAAGGGTAGCCGACAAGTTTCGAGGGTAGACGTGCGTGCTAGACACTCGGTTTCAAACCCTCAAACTCTCTCTCTCTCTCTCTCTCTCTCTCTCTCTCTCTCTCTCTCTTTCTCTCGAGGATCACTGTGGAAACTGAGGAGTACAATTCGACGTAGGAAGGAAGGAAGGAAGGAAGGAAGGAAGGAAGGAAGGAAGGAAGGAGAGAGAGAGAGAAAGGGCGAGAGAGAGATAGAGAGAGAGAGTAAGAAAATCGATTCTTGCATGCGTAATGCAAACGAAACGAACTGGAATGATCCTGATCGACGGTAGAATGCTCGACATGAGAGAAAGGGCTGCTATTGTCTTCGACGTTGACTCGATGGATTACAAACCAAAAGAGAAAGAAATAAAACGATAGAAAAAGTTAGAGAGAGAGAGAGAGAGAGAGAGAGAAATGAAGGAAGACATCGTTAAGTCGAATCCATGAATATATCGGACAATAAAAATGAACTTAAGGAAATATCGATCAACGTACGATCGATACTCTCTTCTCGATATCTCGTGCAATATCTCTTTCTCCCTATCAAATGAAATATATATTGATTTTCCTTCATTTTATTTTCCTTTCCTTTCATTTTATTTTCTTCTTCTTTTTTTTTTAATTTTTGCAAAAAATTGTCATCCAATGACCATAAGATTTATTAACATATCAATGATCGTTCATTTGAAAAAAAAAAAAAGAAAAAAAAAAAAGAAAAACAATTGTAATAAAAAAATAACGAAGATAACGCGTTTAATCGTGGAACGAACTACGAGTATTGTTTCTACGAAAAACAAAACAAAAAAATATAAAAAAAAAAGAAAAAAAAAAGGAAAAAAAAATTGACATTCGTTATTTTCTCGATGGCGCCCTCGTTCATATAGATACATACGTTCTAAAAGCGTATATGCTTGTACATACGTTCTCATACACATTCATACATATATACATATATACGTAGTTACTTACGTAGGTATTGTATAAGACAGATTCTTCTTTCTACGTAGAAAAAGGGCAGAGACCGCTAGATAAACCAGGAAACGTTTGCGCTCGAACGATCCCGCGTATCGAAAATTTATCGGTCGCTCGTAATACAGTCGCTCGCTCTATTTTATGAATTTATAACGCTACGTACAGGATAGTATCGTTGCTTTATTTCATCCCCCTTTCCCCCCCCCCCCTTCCCTTCCCTCGCCAACCTACGTCCCTTTATTCTTCGAACCTTCGAATTTTCCCTTCTCACTCCGTCTTCAACTTCTTCGAAGAAAAAGGGAAAAAGCGTGAAAAGATTTCGTACAGGATCTATACTTTTACGTCGACGAAATCATCCTTTCTATTTTCTCTATCGTAAATATCGGACGAATAAAAAGGAAATAAAAATAAAAAATAGAAAGTAGAAAAGAGAAGAAAAAAAAAAGAAGAAAAAAAAAGAAAAAAAAAGGAATAAAAAGAAAAAAAAAATAAAAGGAAGGAAGGATGGATGGATGGATGGATGGAGAAAGAGAGAAATATTTTCATCCCTTCATTCTCATCCCCTTCCTCATCTTCTTATTTTTATTCTTCTTCTTCTTCTTCTTCTTCTTCTTCTTCTTCTTCTTCTATATGCTTGTCTGACTTTTATCGTCACTGCTAAACGGATAATATACGAATAGATCCTACTACCCATTCATAGAGTAAACGAGTCAAATTTATTGCTCCAAAAGTTTATACGAAAATCTATGTGTATATAATACGTATAAATAAATACATAGAACGCATATGGTGTGTATTGGTACGTACTATACTTTTATCCATCTTGAAATATGGAAATGGATATCAAGAAAGTAGGCGAATTTTTACGTCGGACAACATAACTTATTCATAGAGATGTGATCCTTCTGAATTTCGTGGTACGATTTTGTTATATTCGTTTCGTTCCTTTTGAAAAATATTATTTCTCTTTCTTTCTCTTTTCATAGTTACATGGATAAAATGCATGGATCAACTATATTATATATATCTCTCTCTCTCTCTGTCTCTCTTTATCGAGATAAGTCAGAAGACGATGCATCGAGATTCTTCCTTTGACGCCATATAGATAACATTCCATTCATATTTTCATTTAATAGCGACAGAATCCCAGAGAGTTATGCCAATTATCCGGTCCGCAGGCATTTCAAGCAACGTCTACCGATCTGCCATAGTTAACATCTATAGATACACGTATACATACATACATACCTACATATATATATATATATATATATATATATATTATGTGTGTGTGTGTGTGTATCTATGTCCGAATCGAAACCACGAACGTTTATGACGGGATAACTTCTCCCCTAAACGCAGCACTTCAACGAAATTACACAGCTCAGAGAATGTTTCCTTTCGTGACTAACGTGAGGGAACAAATGAAATCTTGTTACAATAGTTAATTTTTTTTTCTTTTTCCTGCGTACGAACGCAATAGACTATTTTACGTTTAAAATTTATCGTAACGTTGATCACGAGTAAAATTTTATTGTTGTGTTTGTTTTTCTTTTTCTTTTCTTTTGATTTTTCTTTTTTCAATCTTTATCAGACAATAATTCTAATGAATAATTTAAATAATAAATATAGATTATATAATATATAATAATAAATAAGAATAGTTGAGACTAATTTTAAATATAATTTTGTTTCATACGTGAACCAAATGGAATTTTATCGATGATGAATCTTTAATAGAATTCAAATAAATACAATCGATTAGAAGAAAATGGATTAAAAAAAAATCAGTCAATTTTTGGAAAAAATTTTAATTAGCATTAGAGCATGTACTAATTATTATGCAGTTCATATTTTCTTGTTTTTCTTTCATTATTTTCTTTATACAACGTATCTCATTTACTAGAGAATATCTTTGTAATAACTTTTATCCATTAGTAAAACATCGTGGTTTTTATCTGTCTCTCTCTTTCTTTTCTTTTTCATTAACAAGCAGAGTTTATTAAGAGTGCACCATACGAACGTATAAAAAAAATGTCAAGTAGCTCGCTCGAGTGATCCTCGGGTAGAACGCTCTCAATTTTTATTTTTTTTTATTTTTTTTATTTTTTTTTTTCCCCTTCCAAATCCTCGTCATCGCGAATTACGCTATTTCATATTGTCGTAAGAATTAAAAATAGCTGTTTCTCATTGTCATATGACAATGGTTTATACAATGTCTTCCCTTGTACGCATTCTATTTTACTTTTAATTGTTCATCACGATACGAAAGTATATATATATATATATATGTATATACACTTTCCACTCGTATAATATTTTTCAGGTATATTCCGTCTCCTTATTTCTTTTTTACGATTCTCAAAATATTATATTTAGCCAAAGAAAGATCACTGTATTTTATATAACTTTTTATCACACACACATACACTATATATATATATATATATATATATATATATATATATATATATATTTTATCGTCACAAAATTAAATGTTTTATTTCATATTTGAAATGCTTAACATCATTCAATTTTTTGTTTTTTTTTCCTCTGATAGATTTCATTATCGATCATTTTGATTTCTAAATTTTATAAATCTTTCGAATCAATGTCGAATTCGATACGAGTATAATATACAGTTCAATTCTCTTCACGAATAAATATCTCATATATTTAACGAAATAGATCTGCGAAATATCTGTTTGATATAATATACATTATGAACATCATTTTATATCAATTTATATCGACTTTGATTGATGTAATGACACGAGAGAAAATATAACGAAAACAAAGTAAATAAATAAATAAATAAATAAATAAACAATCCAGGCATTTTTAATACACCCGTCAATTCGGCGAATTTTATAAAGAAAAAACTAAATAATAAAATCATAAATATTATTTTTTACCAATTTATCTTGACTTTGATTGATGCAATGACGTGAACTAATAATGAAATAAAGAAGGAATAAAAAGGAAAAAAAGAAAAAAGATTGCATTCTACAGTGTATTCATCGGTATAATGAAAAATAAAAAAAAGAAAAGACCAAAAACAAAAACAAACAAAAAAAAAGAAAATGAAACAAATTGAAATAAAAAAAAAAAAAAGAAAAAAAGGAAAATAAAAAAGAACACGTTTAGGTATGCAATGAACGTACCATAAATTTAATATCAAAGAAACTGAATTTGGTCGCGTGCGAAAAGAAAAACGTAACGATAGAGTAAAAGGAAAAAACAAAAAATAAAAAACAAAAACAAAAAAATAGTGAGAAAAGAAAAAAACAGGAACAAAAAAGAGGAGGAAGAAAGCAAAATTCGTATTACAAAAGAACGGTATAGATACTCGAAAAATATTTCGCGATAATTAGGGACAGATCTGAGAGTTTTATTTCAATATTATTTATGATACCGCATTATGCGCATAACATCGTTTTGGCCGAGTTAGCGTGGAATTAGTATGGTTAATCTTCAGTATACAGACTCACTAAATCTTCGTTACCTACAATAAATCCCCAAACGTGCGTTCTCTTTCTTTTCGTTAACGCACGCTACCCCAACTATACACCTATATACATATATACACACACACACATATATATATATAAGTAGAATATATTAGTATATACATGCATAAATACATATGTACATACGTATATACATACATGCAAGCATGCATGTATATGTGTATATATATATATATATATATATATATATATAAACATTGTGTGAGGGGTGAGGAAAAGGAGGAGGAGGAGGAGGAGGAGGAGGAGGGAAAAGGGGACGGATAAAGCAAGTGATTTATAACGTGCATGTTTCCACAGTCGCGTTACAGTTTTCAGGGGGATATAAATTCAAAGCTTCATCGTTTGATTTCCGATTTTGTCGAAAGAGCTAAAAGTCGTTGCGTTGCGTTGTTCCCTTATAACCATGCCGGAGAATGAAATGCTTTTTTTATTTTTTTTATTTTTTTTTTTATTTTTTTTTTTTTTTTTTTTTTTAGAAAAAAAAAACAAAAAAAGGACAAACAGAGAGAAGAAAAAAGTAAGCACGTATAAGAATGTTAATGGATACTGTTACCGTCCCTTCCATCCCGACCCCCTTCCCCTCCCGCCCGCCCGCCCGCCCGCCCACACGCCTCCTCCTACCCTTCATCCCAGGTAGAACTGAGAGTACAGTCCTCTTTCATTTTATTTCTGAGAAAGTAGCTTGAATTCTTTGGGACAGGCTTAAAAAAAGAAGAAGAGGGAGAGGAAAAAAAAAGAAACGAAAAAAAAGGAAAAAAAAAAAAAATAATACAACATTACGTGGGATTAAAAGCTTTCGAAGAGGGGAACAGAGAGACGGTGGTTCCCGGTTGATTTTCTTTTTCCGCTGGTGCTTTTACCGCCACCATTTCGAGACCTCACCAAAGTCGTTCGGAGTGAAAAAGAAAAGTAATACTCCACAGAGAGAGAGAGAGAGAGAGAGAGAGAGAGAAGAAGAAGAAGAAAAGAGAAAAGAAGGGTCGAAAAGTAGACTAGAAAAATTTTTATGAAACTTACACTTAAATCCATACAGAACACGTATATAAAGCTATTCTATCCGTAAATAAAACATCCCCCAGTATATTATTTATTATAAAAATAAAAATACGATATCTATTTAAAATATCGATTTGTATTATCTGCAGGAGGTATGAGATAAATTTCAACGGGCAAACAAACAGAACATAAAAATAAGAAAAAAAGAAAACAAAAAAAAGAAACAAAAAAAGAAAGAAAGAAAGAAAGAAAGAAGTTCTTTTTTCGACGACAAAGGAAGGCGGCGGGAGGGACGAGTGTAAAAGGGTGGGATAGAATGGGACGGGAGGGGGCGAGGGGGGCAAGCTGACGTTTGTTACCAGATAACGATCGCGTAATCATTAAACGAGAATGAGTTTTAGTAACAACATCGGACGACGGAGTCATCTGGGAGCCATTCTCTTGCGTTAAAGAAAGATAACCGTAAGAAAAAGAAAAAAAAAAAAAAAGAAAAGAAAAGAAAAGAAAAAAAAAATGAAAGAGAGGAAAAAAAGGACAAACAAGAAGAGGGAGAGAGAAAGAAGAAGAAGAAGAAGAAGATGATGATGATGATGATGAAGAAGCGTGTAAACTCAACTCCGTGTTAAACAACGAACACGGAAGGAAAAGGTGTTCTAGCGTAGAAACAAAAGGAAAGACATGAGCTAGAGATAGAGAAGGTGGAAGAGAGACAGCGATAGATAGATAGATAGATAGAGAGTGTGTATGTATGAGAGAGAGAGAGAGAGAGAGAGAGAGAGTATAGGCTAAGCGATCGACGAACAACCAAGCCATTCTCATCCGTTCTATCTTTGACGACCTTCTCTTGAGCACGCGGATTTTTCGACGTAATCGAGCGTGAGACATCGTAAATAAACTCCGGCTGATCCGCGTGGAAAACCGCGAGGTCGAGAAGAAGAGAAATAAAGAATAAGGAGTGTAGATTGATATAGAAGAAACAGGGAGTTCAGGGTGGTGGATGAGTGAGAGAGAGAGAGAGAGAGAGAGAGAGAGAGAGAGCAAGGGGAGAAAAAGGAAGGTATAGAAAAAGTATCGTAGAACAAACTCGTGTCGTTAGATCATTTTTATCGGCAAACAGTTACTCCCAAAAGACAAGAGCCAAAATTTTATCGTTGATTCTTAAATCGTTTCAACGAATAAATTCGTATCCAGTTTCGTATCAGAATCGTGCCAAGTTAATAATACGATCAATCTCGATTGTCCAATGAAAGATAAAAAAAAAAAAGAAAATGATGATATAATCTGATCGTGGTAAAAGGATTTATTTGTTACTTGTTTTCGAAGTAGAAAAGAAAAGAGAAAAAACAAGAAAAAGATGATATAAGATATTTCCATTGTAACATTATTATTATATATTTTGAAAAAATAATTCGATTAGTTTTCAATAAATTTTCAAGTAAATATCGATAGATAGATATGTTGTCTTATAAGCTAAAGCTTACGACGTATTGTTTACTCTACCTCTAGGTATTCTAAGATCCCTATCGGAAGACATACGAACGTAGGTTAACATACGTATGTCGTAGATCATAGGTCGCAGTATTACGTTGATCCATAGGTCCTGGAGATCCGTTCGGTCCTAGAGATCCGTAGGTTACGTATTATGGTTTGGGGAGTTGCGGGTTGTGGCCTGCTAGGGTGTGGCTTGCGGACAGTCGATTGCACGTTGCGGCATTGCAAATTGTAGATTGTGGCTTTGGAATAACAGATTATGAATCCGCAATTGAGGACTGAATTTTAATTGAAATTGAAAATATTCCGATCATTTTGCTTTTAATGTAGCAAAAAGATTTACGTTTTATATTCGCAAATTTTAATTTTGAAAATGATAAAAACTCGCTTCGTATGATTTGTTTCATGCTAACCTTTACTTTACACTATATATATATATATACGCGCGCGCGCGCGCGCGTGTGTGTGTGTGTGTGTGTGTATCACACATAGGCATACTACCATTCGTATGGTTAGTCTATTTTAAAACGAAATTAACGATAATTGGTTAGCGCTCGAAGCCATTTCGAATTAATTGCAAGCCAGACGAGATTGAGTTAATTGGAAATGTATTAATTTTGTAATCGTAAGCTCACGAACAAGATCAGCTTACGAAGGTTCACCCGTGTTTCGGATCGTTCAATTAAATGTAACGAGTGTCGATGGGCGAATGTTTCGCATAAGTGAATTTACGTCGTCTTCGTAACCATCGTAACCATCGACTAGTACAAAGAGATAGCTAATAATCACACAACATGGAAATACATTTATCTTCAAATAATTTATCCGTGATTCGTTCTAATCCGCGAATATTTTTGTAATCAGACGATAGAAATAAGAAGAAAAAAAAGAAAAAAAAAAAAAGAAATAAAATAATCATCACCTATGAATGAACATTTTCCGATCACTCTTTCCGACATTTTATCTTATCCACTTTATATTATTATTAATATTAATCAATAATATTGATTGTTAAGTTTTCAATTTCAAGCTTTCCTTTTCTTTTATTCTTTTTCTTTTTTTCTTTTCTATTCTCTTTTCCAATATGGTCTCGAGATAGAACGATTAGGAGAAACTACGAATTCTTTAGTTTTTTCCCGATCAATTGGAATTATTCGAACGATTGGAGTTACGAAAAAAAAAAGAAGAAAAAATAGAAAAAAAAGAAGAAAGAGAAAAAATAAAAAGAAGAAAAGAAAAAAAAACAACATATCGAAGAACTTTCAAGATTATCTTTCTCCTTTAACATTAGAAAGACCGAAACTTAATATATAACTTATATTCCCCAAAAGCAAGTCAAAATGACAGCATTGTGAACGAATAACTGATGTGTTTTGAAATTTGTTTAAAATTTGTTTTTAATATTTTTTTTTTTTTTTTTTTTTATTATTATTTACAGTTATATAACAAGTTATTAGTAAATATCAAAAAATAAAAAAAAATAAGAAAATTCTAAAAAATTGTATTATTATATACATAATTGTTTTTCTAATTGAAATTAAAAAGCAGTCAAAATGACTTCCTTGGGTAATTTAGTGTTAAAAAGAAATATATTTGTGTATCACTTCGTACATGTTGCTCGATTATACCCTTTAAGTTCGACGCCGTTTCTACTTCCGTTATCGCCATTAACATCGATTGAAAACACATCGAAAAATTTACAACCATTGCCTCGTTACGTTATTCATCTTTCAACTCTCTCTCTCTTTCTCTCTCTCTTTGTAAATAAAGCCACAGTGAAAATCTCTACATTTTCTATCTTTAGCAATGGGAGAAAAAGATAAAGATAGAGAGGGAGAGATGGAAGAAGGGAGAAAGAGATAGAGACAGAGACAGAGAGAGAGAGAGAGAGAGAGAGAGAGAGAGAGAGAGAGAGAAAGATCCTTGCTAATTACACGAGCTTTCAAGTGAGCCTTTTCGTGCTCTACCATTTTTTGTACATCTCCACTCAGCAACCTTTTCACATGTAATTTCTCACGCATTCTCCTTTTATCCACGCTTATCATTCTGGAATTAATTCACCGACTATACGCGATGGAGCTCGAAACAAAATTCAAACGGCCAAGCACGTAGGAAAATTTTGTGAGCATGCATTCGACTTCAAAGATAACTAGGCAATTTTTCTTTTTCTTTTTACCTTTTTTCCTCTACCCTCCCTCTCTCACCCATATACACACACTCTCTCTCTCTCTTTCTCTCTCTTTCTCTTTCTTTTTTTTTTTTCTCACATACACACATATACAATCAGTCTGTCTCTTTGGCTCTATCTCTCTCTCACTCTCTCTCTCTCTTTTTATTTATTTCTATCCTTCTTTCTATCCTTCTTTCTTTTCTTCTTTATATTTTACGCTTGAAAAAGAACGAAAACAAAAAAAAAAAAAAAAAAAGAAAAGAAAAGAGGTAAAAAGAAAGAAACAAAGAAAAAATAAAAACACCATGGATTTTTGGCTTTTGTTTTCTCGTTATCTCTCTTCTTCTAAAGTATACCACAGAAGAAGTGAAATTGGTAGGATAGAAGCCAAAAATGGATAATACATGCTCTCGGACATTCTTTCTTGTATTTGAGTGAACGAGACGGAGAATGGGATTTGGGAGTGGGACGGGGGAGAGAAATCGTTGATGCGTGTAAATGGAAATTTTATAAATCTTACAAAATGTGTATCTGATATAAAAGATAAATCGATGGCCAATCGTTGAATCGAACTATATTCTTGTTACTTTTGTCTTTCGAAAAACATGGAAAGAAAACGAAAGAATAGAAAAGAAAAGATAAAAATAAAATAAAATATCGAAATAAAAAAATTATAGAAAAGAGAGAGAGAGAGAGAGAGAGAGAGAGAGAAAGAGACTCTTATCAACATCGTCGAAAAGAACTCTTATATCTAAATCGACGATCTGTACCGATCGAAAATTGCTAAAGTTTTATCGAGTAACAACCAAAAGCTTCTGAATCGAACGTTCGAGAGAGAGAGAGAGAGAGAGAGAGAGAGACAGAGAAAAAATATGAAATAAAAAAAAAAAAACGTCGAGTACCACCCGTTCGTCAAAGTACTCGCCTCGTGTGTTTCTTTGTGACGGCAAGTTATATACGTTCATGTACGGAGATCAATAATCGGCTATATGACGAAAGTTTTCGATCAGTCGGGCTACGGATCAAAGGAACGAATTTTTATGTGAACGGTATAGTAATCGTGCGCTTTCTCTCTCTATTTATCTATCTATCTATCTATCTATCTATCTATCTCTCCCTTTTTAACTTTCTGCAATAACTTTCTCTGATAAAATGCTACCAGTTTTTTATAACTTGCGACGTGATCGATTTTCTCACGTAAAATTCGGAGAAATCAGGAATAATTCGAATTTCACATTTAATAGGACAAAAAAAAACAATATATATATATATATATATATATATATATATATATCGTACTTCAAGTTAAATATGTATGCACGTGGGTGTGTGTATATAAAATTCTTTTATATATAAAAGTATATAAATTTAAGAGAAATCGAATACACAGGTTATTCATATAAATCCAATAGAAATATGATGCGGTATTAATACAACAAATTACAAATAAATGATGTAATATATAATGAATGAGAGAGATTAATAAAAAATTTAGTATCCAACGGAAGAGAACGTTCATATATTCATTATTTAAATCTACAGATTATAAAAGCGCGTTTAATTATATACTCGAAATATGTATTGACGTATTTTGATAAAATTGTACCTATAAATCAATGCGTCTTTTCATTGGCTTCCACGTTGAAATATTTTTTTTTAATGGAATACGTTAATGGTAAAAATAAAAATAAAAAAAAAAAAAAAAAGAAAAAAGAAGAAAAAAAAAGAAAAAGAAAAGAAAATAGAAAGAGAGACAGAGAGAGAGAGAGAGAGAGAGAGAGAGAGAGAGAGAGAAGAAAAAACGAGACAAATAATGAAATTATACAAGCTTCATCACTGATCAAAAATGTTATTTATTATTACAAGAGTGAAATATTTATTATATTATATTCTAAATTAAATTATACACTAGAATATTTATGATATTATGTAATATCAATATACATAATGTATAGTTTTAATAATTCTCATCTATAATAATGTAAACGACAATAAAGATGACAATAATAAACCATTTCCCATAAAAATAAGATTATATATATATATATATATATATATATATATGTAGATCTTAAACAATAAACGAGTACTTTTTTCTAAGAAATGTTAACTTTTGTAAAATGGTAAAACTTTGTCACATTTCGTAACTCAAGCTGATATATAAACGTACTATATTATATATATATATATATATATATTTTTTTTTATAATTACTTCTCGCTGTTTCGCATGAACGAACAACAAACTTTAATAATTTAAATCGTTGCTCGATTTATCTCCCTCGTTTTATTTTATCGAAATATTTCAAAATAATATTTTCATAGAAGGCCTATTTTATAAATTATATAAAGAATTAATAATATTTTCAATTTTGATTGTATCATTTATTCAATACAATTTCTACAGTTTCTATGTTGACGTTTATTAACCGATAACGAAGAGAACGAAGTGCTTGGCAAACGTTATATTCTTGTTTAGTGATTCGACACCGTTATCCTCTCCTTTATCGTTAACGTCGATAGAAAATTTATAATTAATTGCTCGTTAGTACATATATCTACCTACCTACCTACCTATCTACCTACCTACCTACCTACCTACCTACCTATCTACCTACCTACCTACCTATCTATCTATCTATCTACCTATCTATCTATCTATCTATTCTCCGATGAACCAATTTTATACGAAAACAAGTTTTCGATAAAATAAAATGGTAAATAAAATAACTAATTTAGAATGAAAAAAAAAAAAAAAAAAAAGAAAAGAAAAAGGAAAAAAAAGAATTAGTTTTTAAAACAAACACTTTATTTTGTAATAATCGTTTCTAATAAAACCTATTTTGTATTTCGAAAATATACGAAAATCTCTCTTCGTACTAAACAATCCTCGATTATCGTCATAATAATAAGTTTCGAACAATTCGAAAATTATGAAATTCAAAGAGACTGACAAACAAGTACTTAAGTATGTAGAACAATAAAAGATATGCAAATGTTACGAAACGTAAGATAAATAGAAAGACGATACGAACTTTAACGCACGATAAACGAATACTTAAATTATCCTCTTGAATCTAATCGTAATGATTTTTCATTCTCTTTTTATCATTTCAATATTCTTCCTCTTTATCGTTCTTTTCTTATCTTTTACTTTCACCTTTTCGATTAATTTCAACAAGCTTCGAATACATCGAATAAGAAAAACGAGTTAGTTCGAGTGGGTCGTCAAAGTTTTGGAAGGGAAAAGAAAAAAAAAAAAAGGATAAGGAGAACGATGACGTCAGTGATAGTGAAAACACTCATCTCTCTCTCTCTCTCTCTCTCTCTCTCTCTCTCTCTCTCTCTCTCTCTCTCTCTCTCTCTTTTATTGCTCTACTTTCGTTCAACGTAAAGAACAAATGGTCTGTCTCAGGAGAACGGCTGGCTGCACGTGGAAGATCGAAAATGCGCGAGACGACGAAAAACACGCACTTCTTTACGTTCGCTTGGTTAGATAAAGAAGATTTATTTAACGCAGAATTCGAGAATGCAAAAGGAGTATGAAAAATATAAAGATGAAGAAAGAACGAAAGAGAAAAAGAGAGAGAGAGAGAGAGAGAAAGAGAGAGATCAGCGATAGGTACTCGCTTGATGGATGGAAATAGCTTTGCATATTTTCTTCTCTCTCTCTCTCTCTTTCTCTCTCTCTCTCTCTTTCTCTCCTTTATCCATCTATCTATCTATCTCCTTCTCTCTTTCTTTCTCATTCTTATTCTTTTTTTCTTTCTTTGACTATCTCACTCTCTCATTATTAACAACTCTCTTTTACTAACAACATTATTATATATCTATAACCTCGACATTATACGTCACTATTATTATAATAATCATTATCAATTCACTGATACTTTTTACGATATGATAAAGAAAATTTCTGATATTCCTCTTTCGTTTTTTTTTTTTTTTTCCCCCTCGTAACAAACTAAATAATAATATTATATTATACTTATATGACCGAATAGAATATTAATGATAAAAGTATCGTCTATATCTTTCGCGATCTTTTTCATTCGTTTCCTTTTCATCTTCTTTCATATAAAGCCAATGGGGTTAGAGGGTAGAGGGTTAAAACAAGTAATCTTGTTACTTTTATATTTCTTCGTATATACGATAGAAATCTATAAAAGGGAAGAACTTTATCTCTTCTTTATTCCTCTCTTTTTTCCTATACATCTTCTTTCTCTCTCTTCTATCTCTCTTCTTTCTTTTCTTTTTTTTTTTGTGAAATTTTTTTTGCCTTTTTCTTTTCCCTTCTTCTTCTTCCTCTTCTTCTCTTTTCTTTACTATTTTTCTTTACAATGTCAAAGTGCTCGTACGAAGATGAAATTAAACGCAAATAAAATAATATAGTAAACGCAAGTCTAAAGCATAGATAATGGAGTATAGTAAGTGTATCGAATGAAACCCCATAATATCTCGATCTATCATCTTCCTTAACTCTTATCTAATTTTCTCATCTTCCTTTTCAATTTACACTTCATTCTCTATCTTTATATTTTTTTTATATTAATCGTACGATACTCTACGATCTTAACGAAAACGTGTAAATAATTTTGTAGAGTAATAAAAAAAAAAAAAAAAAAGATAGAAATCCATGAAACTTTTCCTTTTTTTTTCTTCTTCTTCTTCTTTTCTTTATTTACCATTATCATACATCGAGACTTTTTTTAATCTCAACGAATTAGATATTAGATTCAATAATAATATTCCATTCATAATATATGAGAATTTTTTTGATATATCTATTAAGGATTCGAACGAATTAATCTGATTCTATCTGATAACGTAATAAAATTCTTTTCTGTTATTTGATTAGATCTCTCACGTAATCGGTAACCTTTATATTCTTAATAACGTTACAATATATTAATCGATCTGGTAATTATTTTATTTTTTTTTATTGAGAACGAAGAGTTCGTTTTGAACCAAATGATTGTTTAATCAAGTTTCTTTTTTAATTTTGTGAAAACGAGAAACCCGATCAATAGTAATTACTTTGCTTCACTTTAATCACGATTGAGTCACTTTAATTCACGAGTATCCAATAATCAACGAAATTTAAATCATTTCGAATAGCGAGTAAAAAAAATCGTAATCTTATTACGTAGATATGATTGTTTTTGGTATTGAAGAGAAAAGAAAAAAGAAAAGCAAGATTCGTTTATCTGTGTCATTTTTAACGTAGATCAAAATGAATGATTTCGCACGTATCAAAAATCGAAATACGATTACGACAATTACCAGAATGAAAAAAAAAAATAAAAAAAAAAAAAGGAACCAAAAAAAAAAACAAAACAAATCCGAAAGTGCATTTTAATACTGTATAAAAAAAAACACAAAACAAAACAAAACAAAGTATTAATAACGGGAATAAAATACAAAATAAAATGAAAGAAAATATAATTACTAATGACTTTAATGGTAAAAAAAGAAACAAAAAAAAAGAGAGAGAGAGAAGGAAAAATCAATATTTACTCTTCGTTAAAATTGGTGAAATTTTTGAAAAAAAAAAAAAAAAAAAAAAAAAGAAGTGTTAAATATAAAAATTAATATTTTCAATATAAAAGAATAAAATGTATAAATATGACGACAAAGTAGAACAAATTGATTCGATTAGTTTTTTAGAAGAATGAATTATACGATTCTATTGATCCCTTTGTATTTCTAAGAACAAGGTAATAAGGGCATTGCCTACATCCCTTTCTCCATCCTCTTAGCTTTCCCTCTTCTTCCGACTAACTTTCCTTCACGAATGTAGATTTCGAATCCGACAGACTTTCGTAAAGGAAACTGACAGGATGGAGTGACGCTGCGCGAGACACCACCATAGTGAAACGTCTCCGAATTGAACTCCTCGAAGTAAGTTCGAAATTTCGTTCTTCCCTTTTCCCCAATGATCCCCCTTTAAAATTTCTCTAACTATTCGTAAAATGAAAATGTATAATTAAAATATTAAATTCAATAAGAAACTTTATTATCCCTATTCTTAAATTATTTATAAACAAGAATATAATAAATCTCTTTCATTCTCTTTCTTTCCTTTTTCTTTTTTTTTTTTTTTGTTTTTTTTTTCTTTTACTTTTCTCTCATATTTTTTTTTTTTTTTTGATAATAAATATTTTTCCTTTTTTTTTTTTTCTTTTATTAATGTAATACAGATTCGATTAAAAAAAAAAAAAAAAAAAAAAAAAAAAGAAAAAAAAGAAAAAATTCAAAGAAAGAAAATTCTTCTTACAAATTTTCAATTTTTTTTTTTTCTTTACGTAACAAATCGTAACATCGAACCAACGAACATAATTCGCTATAATTAAAAATATAATGACTCTCTCTCTCTCTCTCTCTCTCTCTCTCTCTCTCTCTCTCTGTCTCTCTGTCTTTCTCATTTAATAATAATTCGATAAAAAAAAAAAAATTGCAAAAAGACTTCTCGCATTAATTCTATTGATTATAGCTGATGCACTTCCAATCACAATTATTTTATTTTTTTATTTTTTGTTTCTTTTCTTTTTTCATAGAACAACGTTAAAAAACATTACTTTTTTTTTTTTTTTTTTTTTTTTTTTTTTTTTAACAACGAAACGTCATCGATATACAGAAAATAAAATGTCATAAAATTTCCGATAAGCGAATGTTCGGAGATAATAAAAATTGTTAGAAAAAAAAAAAAAAAAGGAAAAAATGGGAAAAAAAAAACAATAGAACGAATCAGCTACAAATTTTAGATTACATAGCAAAAAGCTAACATGTATCAACATATATCTCTATCTTTTGGAACGATCATGATCATGACATTTTGTATATTTCGAACATTATGTGTTGATGGTAGAAACGATCTCATGTACGTTGACCGAAGTTAAAACTTTGCAATGATTAAATATACACATGGGATTAAGTGAAACAAAATTATATATATATATATATATATATATATATATACGAAATGTATAGGAAGTCACGAAAAATAGGTCACTACATGATTATAGAAGAACTACGTGTTATTTGAAATTTCTATCCTATTTCGTTTTACTTGTGATGATCGTTCTTTCGTAAGGTAGAAGGATATCTTGTAGAAAAGAAAAGAAAAAAAAAGAAAAGAAAAAGAAAGAGAGAAGAAAAAAGAAAAGAAAAAAAAATAAAAAAAAAAAAGACGAAGATCCAAAATTCATGGGAAAGAAATGAGTTTGTTGGCTCGCATTACGAGTTTTTCATTTCTTCGTACCGAGCTCCCTCATAATCTCTTCGCGTATGTATTTTTAATTCACTTTAATATCGTTCGTACGCGCATTATTATATCTTTCATTATCACCATGAATATAATATATTTATTAATTCTGAATGAAGTTTTAATTTCGTCGTGTTATAAAGGAAATTGACGATAACAATAATTAGACAATTATACGTAAAACTTAAACGCGAGATACATTTATTATTTCATAAACACGAATATATATTTTCCACGTAAATAAATAAATAAATAAATAAATAAATAAATATTTTCAAGAGAGACGAATAAAACAAAATTCATAGAATGATGTTTCTCTAGATGATCAATCGATCGATATAAAATATCGATATCGGGATAACCGGTTAAACGAGAATCGTACGTCTATGCGTATTTGTTTATTTGTGTACATTGAAATTGACGCGTAATACTATAGATTTCGAGTATTCTTGAACCCACACACTAACTTGCGTTTATTTCGTTGATGTTATACATCATACGGATTTTCTTCAGTAGTATAAATATATACATACATATGGTATGTATTTGGGTATATCTATATAGTTAATCTTGTATACACACGTGAGGAAGAATCGTCCTTCGACGTGAAAGCTTTCAATGCCAACGGATAGTATCGATAAAGGCCATGCTATTGCACTTTTCTTAAATTCGAGATACTTTTACCGTCGAATTCCTTTCAACGTTGAATGTCTCGATCGAAAAATGTGCTAAAGAGAGAGAGAGAGAGAGAGAGAGAGAGAGAGAGAGAGAGAGAGAGAGAGAGAGAGAGAGAGAGAGAGAGAGAGAGAGAGAGAGAGAGAGAGAGAGAGAGAGAGAGGGAATTTTTCTCAATAAAAGGAATTGTAATTATTTCAAAAATCTATTAAATACAATGTTCTTAATTATTTATATTAAATTCATAATTTATCAATTATTATTGAAATGTATTATTAAGCACGTGTTTCCTAATTATTTTCAAAATTTATTAAATACATAAGTTGAATATTAATTCTTGAAACATATTAAACTCTCGCTCTTAATAATTATTTCAAAATTTGTTCAAAATCATTTTTGAGATCAATCAGATACTTTAACTTTAATAATTATCAATTATCCTTTTGATTATTTTCGAAATATTATTTTACTTAATTGTTTCGTAAATCGTTTAAAATCAAGCTCCATATAATTATACTCGTGAAATAATGATTAAATACGTGAAGTTAATCGACAATAATGTCTTATCGTTAAAATATAATATATTAACTTTCCATTGAAGGAAAAATGAAAAATAAATAACATTGTGAAAAGGGAGAAAATGAAATAAAGCATTAAAGAGAATTTGTTGGGTATAATCGTGGGATTAAATTATTTCTAATAAATAGGAATTTTAATTGAGAGTACAATGATGGTGAGTGATAAGGATGAGAAGGGGTGATGAAATGAAATAACGAAGAAAGATAATAGATATTATCTAACCGAGATACACCGATAAGAATATAAAGTATAAAGGGGATGACGATGAGATAAGGGAAAAAGGATAGGGAACTTGAAGTATGGTAAATCGAGAATTATTTTTATCGATAATTATCGATATATAAGATTACAAACGATAAAAACTTCAAGTTACGTGGATGGAAAAAAAAAAAAAAAAAAAAGAAAAATTTTTTTTTAATAATAATTTTCAAACGATCCGCGATCGAACGTGAGAAATCTAAAGTTACGATAATAAAACGTTTTTGATGGGCCAACAATCGTGAACATAATTTTCAAAGCATTCTACCGACTAAATTGCTATCGTAAGCCCTCCAGGCTTAAAGCTTTTAACAAACTTTCTACTTTCTTACAATTCCAGTAAGAAAGATATCTAATAACGGGATCGATTACAGGTACGAGAACTCTTGGCCGCTTTAAAGGCCCCCGACGAAACTTTCATAATTTCCAAGTTACGTGAACTACTTAACGAAGCCTAATGTACGATGCTTTCAAAACGATTAATCGTAATTCGTTCGATTCGCATAATAAACAAGAAAAAAAGGGCGGAAAAAAAAGGAAAAAAGAAAGAAATAAAGAGAGAGAGAGAGAGAAAGAAAGAAAAAAAATATCTTTTATTATCTGCACACGTGATTCTTCTCCATCGATCCTATAATATCGTCGATCAAATATCATCGATCGTTACGATGCTTAATCGTCCTTCATTTTTACAACCAAAGCTTACGATCATTAATCATTTGGTCAACACACACATAGAGGAAATGGTGATTCTTATGGTCTTTGATAAATGATCAACGACGACGCATATCTAGATCGTATCCGTTTAATGCAGTTAATTATGCAATTTTCCTTTTTCTCCTCTTCTTTTCATCTCTTCTTTTCTTTCCTCTTCTTTTCTTTTCTTTTCTTTTCTTTTTTTTTTCTTTTTATTTATTTTCTTGCCTTTCTTTTTCTTCACCAAACGCGCAACCCCACGTCAAAAATCATTCTCCTCATGGTGAAAGAACAATTGCTCGATCATAATAAAAATGATCGAGAGGAAAAAAAAGAAACAAAAAAGAATTGAAAGAAGTGATTCTCTCTCGTTCATAAAAAGGAACACGATCACGATTTAATAATCTCTGTGAAAGAAAAAAAAAAAAAGAAAAAAAAAATGAAAAAAAGGAAGTGGAAAAAGTAGAAGAAGAAGAAGACAGAAAAAAGAGAAAAGAAGCTTCCTCGTCGAGCGTCTTCCAATCCTCTTTTCTAGAAGATTTTCGTTCGCATGACCAACCCCTTCCCCAACCCTTCCCATTCCACCCGCTCAAACGCGAATAGAATTTTTAAAACGCCGTATCCTTTAATATATTCTTTCCTGTCTCTTTCTCTCTCTCTCTCTCTCTCTCTCTCTTATTACTCTAACTCTCTTTCTCTTTCTCTTTTTATTTCTCTCTCATGAGGCACGTCTTTTCATGCGATTATAAGATTAACTGTTCCCGTTTGACGGTCTAACGCGTCAATTGTGTTTTAATTTGTTTCAAAAAACTGACCGTAAAGATTTTACGAGGATGAAATTAAGTAAAATTTTTTTCTCTAAACGAAGGCAAAAAATTTTTCCTATCTATATCTCTCTCTCTCTCTCTCTCTCTCTCTCTCTCTTTAGGATTCAATCTCCGTCATTGTTTTTCGCACAATACATAATCATAAATGATAATTATAACAGAATTTTCCATTCGCCTGTAACTTTAATTTTTATCTATTTCTATATTTGTCCGTCCATATTTCTACGTGCCATAATCAACGTTCATTTTCAAAAGAGAAAAGCAGTAACACTTGTTACAATAAGTAAATTTAGAGGTTACGCTTTCAACCCTTTAAGAAGCGTGTATCTATGTTTACAGAATGGTAGACGCCCGGCACGTTTTCTCATTGGGTACGCTTAATTGGAAAACTTTCTTGGCGTTACGACGCCAAGAGTACAAATCTCTTTGTGGCGTCATTTCTCTCTCTCTCTCTCTCTCTCTCTCTCTCTCTCTCTCTCTCTCTCATTCTCTCACTT
>NC_060977.1:1997500-2017500 GCF_910589235.1 Vespa crabro | reverse complement strand
GTACGTTGAACTATAAATTTATCGAAGCACATAATTCAAGCTTATCGAGCGGATAACGCAAATTCTATCGATGGTCGAAAGGAAATACATTGGTGGGTGAGCGAAGCGAAATGTCGGTACGTCGATCGCACCGAATTACGGTTTATTTCACACGCTCGAAGGATACTACCCATTTGAACTAAAGAATTCCAATATATATATATATATATATATATATATATATATATATGTGTGTGTGTGTGTGTTTATGTGTATGTGCGCGTGTGTGTGTGTGTGTGCGTAGGGTATCAAATATTTTTATATTCCAACAAGATCACAAGCAAAAGGTAGGAATAAATTTGACAATTGCTAAATTCCAAATTTTCAATACTTCTTATACACAAATAAATAATATAACATATAAAACTATATTTTGTATATAATAATATAGCATTGGATTGGCTTATAATAAATGTCATAAATAAATTTCAATGGAAAAAAAAAAAAAGAAAAAATGAACGTCATTGTGTTCTTTATTTATTCGTTTGTTTGTTTGTTTCTTACAAAAAAAATAAAAAAAAAAAAAGAAAAATATATAGTAAATCCAAGGAAGTAATTGTACTTAATATAATTGTACTTTCTATGATAAAATCTCGATCGATAAATAATATACATCGAAAATTTGCAATATTTTGTATCTACGTAATAAAAAAAAAAAGTGTAATATTAGGATCGGCCATTGGATAATATTAGAATTTGTCCATGAAAAATATATTGTACAAATTTTGTTTCGAATACATAAAAATATCTTTCAAATATCGACTTTATTTGTTCGGGATCAAAATAGAAAAAAAAAAAAAAAAAAAAAAGAAAAACACAAAAAAAATTCTCTTTTAATTTCTTTCTCTTTCTCTGTGTTTTTTTTCTTTTGTTTTTTTTTTCTGATCCCATCCCTATTGGACAATATCAACGAGATGATTAAGTCGAAACGATCGTGCAGAAATTCGCGGAGAATTCATGGGGAATGAGAAGAGAGAGAGAGAGAGAGAGAGAAGAGAGAGAGAAAGCGAAAAAAAAGAAAAAAAAAAAAACCCTGCAAAATAAAATTCCAAGTAGGTAACCACTTCGCCGTACGTATACGAGCGCGGTAAATAAAATTGCTTGTCCTCCGTGTAACGCCCTCCACCAGGACAAATTAATATTACGCCGTAACTGGAACATCGTTACGGGTGGAGGGGAGAGAGGCGGCAACAAAAAGAAAAAAAAAAAAGTAAAAAAAAAAAAAAAAAAATAAAAAGAAAAAGGAAAAAATGAAAAACAAGGAAAAAGTGAGGAAGAGGTAGGGAACGGGATAGTGGCGGAGGAATAAAAAGGAATAAGAGGAGAAAACCAGGAACGCGTCTCGCTCGTTTTCAGCATCAACGAGATAATTCCTTCTCTTCCTTCGCGAACGGTCACATCCGGCCACATGTCGCATCTGGTGCGACCATTCTCTTTCCCAGTCGTCTCTCTTTCTCTCTTTCTCTTTTGTTATCTCTTTCAGCTGCTATCTTCTACGTCCTACCCGTTTCCACCAAAACGACGATTACTTATTTTACCCTATACGCAAAACGCAAACCAACCATTCCTAACCGTCAACATTTCAGAAAATAGTAAGGGAAAACATTTCATTATTAATACTAAGTAAAAAAAATAACATGTTCTACATTTCTCTCTCTCTCTCTCTCTTTCTCTCTCTCTCTTTCTTATACATTCATTTTAAATAAAAAAAGAAAAAAAAAAAAAGAATTTTAAACAATTTTGTCTCCATTGTCAATTGATGATCGGATATATTAGATATAATCTATTCCGTTTAAAAGAATTAAATAAAAAAAGAGAGAGGAAAAAGTATATATATATATATATGTATATAAAATAACATTACGATAAACCGTGTATAATATCGCTAACAAACATCGAATTACAATTGCAAATTATGCTAACCGACCGTACCAAGTTATTTTAATAACCTAGCCGGATCTCACGGAGATAAAAGGGAGTCCAAGCGAAACATTAAACCATATCTCTGGAGATATACGGAAGAGAATAGAAAACTGCCTTATAGTTCTTTTTTTTTTTTTTTTTTCTATTTTTTCCCTTTCCTTTAACTCCCCTCCCCCCACCCCACCCTCATCCCTTCTTTTTTTTTTTTGTTATATTTTCTTTTTTCATTATCATTATTTTTCTTTCCTCACGTTATAATACACTACTACTACGTTGTTATAGTAAAACTACTTCATATTTAAATGTGCACGCCTGTTACTGATGAATTATAATGACTGAAAGAAAAGAAAAAAGAAAGAAGAAAAAAAAAGAGAGGAAAAAAAAAAGAAAGAAAGAAAATAAAAAAAGAAAGATAAAAGACAAAGGAAAAAAGAAAAAGTAGAAACTAACTTAACATCTTAACGATATTTCCTCTCCCTTTAAATCGTTCTCTCGTATCCTCAACGTTTTATTCTTATTTTTTCTTTTTAATTTTATTTCTTTTCCCTCTCCACTTTTTCACCTCAAAATGTGCGCGCTCGAAAAGAAACGAATGGGAAAAAAAGATTTTCCGAAAGTCACGAACAAGAACGTATAGAAAATTTCACTTGTTCAATTTCTCTATCGATAAGACGATTTTCAACGTTGGCAATGGTTTCTCGATGAATCGCCTTTAGAGGACAAACAGCGGAACAAGATCTGGACCAGGATCAAAACCAGGACCAGGATCAAGACCCAGGATCAGGATCACGACCAATAATAGGACCGGTACCAGAGCACAGGTAATACCAGAATCGGTAATACCAGAGAAATACTAACGGTATACAGAAGCTGTAGCTAACACGAATGGACGTCGAACGAAAGGTGTCAAGAAAAGCGAATGGTTGGTTAGAAAACGGAGCGCATCGTTGCACGTTTCTATATACGATATATATATACAGTACATTACACACACGCATACGTATATATTATATATGTACACGTATATACAGGATATGTACATATATATATAAATATATATACTGAGCTTGTGGAGAAGCAACTCGGAGGGAGATCAAACGCGGTAAGGTAGAAAGAGTGCGAGGTCGCTGGCGCAAAAGTTATCATTCCACAGAGGTAGCCTACCTTCTTCGTTGGTACGATCGAAATCGGTAACGCCATCACGTACCAAGCATTGCGGATTCCGTCGGCTAAGGCTCGCGTCATATACAGACGAAAATTGGAAAATGCTCTTCATTTTCGCCGGGGTTTTCCATGAAAACGCGCATGCTCGACCTCCCACCCCATATCTCCACGTATCATTCTCATCCTCTCTTCTCAAGCTTCTCAACCGTTCCTTTGTCAGAAGAAGAGAGACTAGGAACATCAGGAATAAAAAGATTATCCGTCGACTTCAACGTCGACGTGGTGAATAAATGGTTTCGTGAATTTTTAAAGATCTCGCTAAATTACTCGTTTTTTTTTTCTTTTTTTCTTTTTTTGACGTTTACTTTTAGAAACGAGGATTTCGAACGGGACAGATAAGGGATGACACATTGGGTGATCGTAATAAAGAACAAAAAGGGCTATTAAATCGATTTAATTCCATTTTAATTTAATCTTCTTTTTCATATAGAAGAAAATTGTTTAACGTAAAACTTATAGAAATAATTTGTACGATATTGATTTGTAAACAAAAAAAGAAAGAAGGATTACTTATACACACACACACACACACACACACACACACGAAAACTCATTAATTTGTTTTACTTTCTTTCTATTTTATTTTTAATACGAGCTAACGAGTAATTTGTTGGTGAAAAAAAAAAAAGAAAAAAAAAAAAAGAAAGAAAGAAAGAAAAACGCGTTAAATATAGGAGTACATGATGCACGAAGTTATATGACGTTTAAAGCAAACTTATAACTAGTAAGTTAAATTTATCGGGCATTTAAACTTTCGAATTAACAATTTTTTAGTCGAAAAATAAAAAGAAGAAAAAAAAATAAGTAACACGAGGTGTGTGTGTGTGTGTATGTACGTACATATGTATGTATGTATGAGTATTTTTACGAATTACAAAGTTTTTAAATCGTGTTAAAGAAATTTATATTTATACAACATAAATAAATACATTGTTTAAGAAATATTAAACTCATTGAATATGAAGGAACAGATATTAATCGTAAAAGGAAGAAATTGAACAAGGATACTAATACAAATACGTGACTATTCAAAACATTCAGAACGATTATCGTTGTTTAATTATAATAATGTCCTTTGTATTTAAGAGAGACAGAGAGTGAGTGAGAGAGAGAGAGAGAGAGAGAGGGAGACTAGATAAAAAAAAAAAGAGAAAAAAAATATCTTATAACGAGTCGAATTTTTTCTTTCCTAACACAATTTTCGATAAAATATTATATAAAATATATGTTTCATGGTAGAGACGTTTGTGTATATATATATATATATATATATATATATATGTGTGTGTGTGTGTGTGTGTAGCATGGAGTCGATAGATCGAAACCATCGATAGAACCTTTAACGTCAAACTTTCAATTGAAAATTTTAAAGCAGCACAAGAGAGAGAGAGAGAGAGAGAGAGAGAGAGAGAAAGAGAAAGAGAGAAAGAGAGAGAAAAAGAGAAAGAGAGAGAAAGAGAAAGGGGAGAACTCTCGAGTTTCTCGCTCGAGTTTCTCGCTTGAACCGTGATATTACGTAATAAATCATCCGAATCTCGCGGTGTCATACAATATGGCCTTGTGGAGGTGAACGACGTCTATACCAATTTTCATTCCCGACGACATTCGACGTTCCTGTTGTACCAGAGCCGAACCTTTTCATTCCAACGACGACGGTAGACTCCTCCTGGTGAGGAGGCGATGTTCAAAAAGCGAGGGGTTAGCTAGTTCTCTCTCATTCTTTCTTTTTCTTTCTTTCTCTCTCCCTCTCTCTCCCTCTCTCTCTCTCTCTCTCTCTCTCTCTCGCTCTCTCTTTCTCTATTCTTTGATATCCTATATATCCAGAGCAGGGTTTCGCTTACTCCTTTTCTCTCTTTCTCTTTTTCTCTTTTTCTTTATTTTCTCTTCTCCGTCCCTCCCTCTCTCTCTCTCTCTCTCTCTTTCTCTGTCCCACGTCAAAGATTAATTCGTCCTGCGTCATCTCACAAGTCGTATTTCAACGTTGGACTCGCACCTGCTTTAACGACACTTTCCAAAAGTGTAGGCGTTAGCGATTTTTTTTCAGAATACAGACGTGTCTATGGGGGAGACCAAGGGAAAGGGTAGAAGGAGAAACGTAAAAGAAAATTGGAAGTTGTTATATAGAAACTAGAACTCGAACGTATTCGACGAGATCGATGCCAATCTCGAGATTTAAATTAATATTGATCGTTCCCCGATAAAACGAAATATGTTCGCGTTAGTTTCTCTACTATACCTTTTTTTGCTTCCGTTCAATGCACTCACGTTTATCAATTTTACTTTCTTTATATTGTATATTCCTGATCTTCCTTCGCGTATGATACTCTCTCTCTCTCTCTCTCTCTCTCTCTCTCTCTCTCTCTCTCTCTCTCTCTCTCCTCTTTCTCTTTCTCTTCATATTTTTTCTTTTACAAACCTTAGAAATGAGGGTTATAAACAATATATATATTTATTTATTGATTTATTATTATATTTCTCGTATTCGATATTTTGTATTCATCATTATTAGATAGTGACTCGTCCGATAATTTAAGCATAACCAATCTTAACATACGTTATGTTAGAGACGTCTCTGATAATCAATTTTCAGAATAGTGAAGACGGTTCTAAGGAAGTGGACGTTTCTAACATCTAACAGGCAGGGTCTATATAACAAGCGACAGCAATGTCGAAAGCTTAAACGTACGGATACCTATCTTCGACCGTCGCAAACAGTTCCGTCTATGATATTGGATTTATTCGGAAAATTCGTATCCCATATGTATGGCTCAAAATATGTCAGTAGATATATATATATATATATATATATATATATAAATATGTATATACATAGCAATATACAGAGCACAATATTCTGGTTTTCTGCTTGGATGTACTGATTGAAACGAAACATTTGACGAGGTCATAATAAATTTTATTTCATTTTTTTTCTTCTTTTTCGTTTTCTTTCTTTTTTCCATATTTCTTTCTTGTTTTTTTTTTTTTTTTTTTCTTTAATATACCCATTCATCCCAATTTTGAGGGGGGAGGGGTAGGAGGTCACACAGAAGATGAGAGATAACGTTATAATTATAAAGTTTCTTTTCTTTTTTTTTTTTTTTGTTTCTTTTTCTATTACAATAAATTTAAATACACACGGCCAATGGCAAATGAGATTTGTCCTATTTGCGAAAATGATTCTTTGTATTTTTTTCTTTTTCTTTTTTCTTTTTTATAGCTCATAGAAATATTAAAAAGCGCATAATTTTGCATAACTTACGATTGAATATTTTAATTATTTAAGATCGTATATCAATGCTCACGTCGTATTACAATTAGCATACGAACATTATTCTTTTATAAAACAATAATGAAAGAGAAAGAATCAAAAAGAAAAGAAAAGAAAAAAAAAAAAAGAAAAAAAAAAGAAAAGTATTCTATAAATCAATTAATTTAATATACAATTTCATATGTAATTATATAATGATTAAAATAACGCATATAAATGCGTTTTCTGCGTATGTGTGTATATAAAAAAAAAAAAAGAAAAAGAAAAAAAGAAAGAAAAAAAAGAGATAAGAAGAAATGGAAGAAAAAGAGAAAAACGAAAAGGAAGAAAGAAAAAAAAAGAGCACTATTACGTAAAACAAAAAAATTGGTAGGAGAACGTTAATAAATGTTGAGAAAAGTTTAACGACAGAGGAAATATCTTAGATCTCAGGATCGTTATCGTTCCAACTTGTGGGATTAATTACCCGTTAGAAAAGAAACGTTCGTCTAATTTATACAAGACTTAATCGTTTGGACTGTGACGAGGCGACGAAAGGTTATCACGGTTTTTCAACATTACGCTTTTCACTAAAACGCGTTCACGTTTCTCTTACAGAACTGTCGGTAATAACTCGTCTCTCTTTTTCTCCCTCTCTCTCTCTCTCTCTCTCTCTCTCTCTCTTTCTTTTGGTCGGGTTAGAAAAAGCTTTTGATGCTTTCAACGTCGTCGTCGGCATCCTTTTACCTCGATTCGTTGATCTCCGGAGGGACACGGCCTCTTCCCTCTTTGTCCGCAAAAATGTGCCAAAATGTGGATAAAGTAAAAAACTTTCTCAAACATCTTTTCTCTCTTTTTCATCTCTCTCATCCCTCCCTCTCTCTCTCTCTCTCTCTCTCTCTCTCTCACTTTCTCTCTTTCCCTTCCTCATTATCCATTTTTCTTTTTCTTTCCTTTTACCTTCTTTTTTCCTTTTTCTCTTTTTCTTTTCCCTTCTTACGTCCCAAAGAAAAGAGAAAGTCTGTTAATTTGAAAGAAAAATCTTAAGTACTACTCGCTTAAAGAAAGAAACTCTTTCATTGTTATGATAAGACGAAAATACAAACAAAGGAGGGGATAAAGTGGGATGCGAAAGGTTCTAAATATATATATATATATATATATATATAATATATATTCTAAATATATATATATATATATATATATATAGCTATCATTTTTTTCGTCGATTTAATTGCGACTCCTTCGTCTCTCCTTTTTACTTCTTCGATGTTGCAATGCGAAAAAGAAAAGTAAAGGATAATTTTCGTGTTCTTCGAAAAAGAAAAAGAAATTAATAAAAAAGAAAAAAGAAAAAAAAAGAGGAAATAGAAAAAGAGACGAAAAGTAGTCTTACTCTTCCTCGTTCGCCCACATGTAAAAGACAGAGAGAGAGAGAAAGAGAGAGAGAGAGAGAGAGAGAGAGAGAGAAAGAGAGAGAGAGAGAGAGAGAGAGAGAGAGAGAGAAAGAGAGAGAGAAGGCCATTTATCGGCTTTTCTCAGAGAGAGAGAGAACAAATTGAATTTCGAAATCGTTTCACCCCCATTGTCGACCAATGCGCTCTTAAATACATACGTACGGTAGAAACTTTGGGAGCGTTTCGAACGCTCGTTTCTCGATTGATTTTCATTTAAATTATAGGAAAACTCGGAAAATTCGTCAAACTGAACGGTGCTTCGTGTCCCTTTTTACATTCTTTTACAAATTATTTGAAGGAAACGAAAAAAAAAAAAAAAAAGAAATTTTTCCATTCTCCCACGATACCCAACAGTACGATCTATTCTTCTTCATGCGTTTTTTTGTTCCTTTTTTGTTTGCTTATTTTATTCTATTTTATTCTATTTTATTTTATTTTATTTTATTTTATTTTACTTTTTTCATCGACACCGACCGTGTATATTTCAGTGACACTAGATTTTTAGATATATACGACGGTACGTGAGTAATATAAAACGTTTAGTATTAGACACACGCGTTACATTTGTTTAATCCATTGACAGCAAATTTTTATTCTATCCAGTTGTTTTGTTATAGATATATGTACATATATATATATATATATATATATAGACGTCTCTATTAAAAGTAGCAACAAGAAAAAAAGCATGCAAGAGAAGAGAAAAGGGAAAAAGGAAAACACAGAAAAATAGAAAAGAAAAAGAAAAAAAGAGAGAAAAAAGGTAGAAATAGAAAAAGTAAAAAACGTAGGTATGTAGCCGCGATACGCGAGCGTGTCCCTTGAATTTGGATTAGATTTCGCCTACGATATGAAATAGGATATATTTTGATGAAATTTTATAACACGCACGTACACGTATGCACAGCGGATGCCAGCGCCTGCGCGCGCGCGCGCAATACAATCTGCAAATTGAAATTTACGAAAATGTCATTTCGATTCGCCTCGGGAAAATTATTTAGAAGACCAACCGTGCGATCACGATCGTGAAAACGAGCACTACCACGAAAGATTGGCACCCGAAACCACCGTGTTTGTTATGTTGCCCATGTCCAAAACCCGAAAAGCTCATGTTCACTATATTTACGAAGAGAAATTTCTCTTTGTAAACGATTTTTTTTTCGCGCGCGCTCACGTACGTGTGTTCGCGCGTGTTTATGGTTTTTTTTTTTGAGAACGTGTATACGTTAGCAAGCCATGAAATATTATTGAATCGACGTGTCGCAAGGTTGTATGACATCAAAGAAACATAAACGATAAATTCGCGTGAAATATCGGTTATCACTATTCTCCTGTTAAGGAACATAATTCAATTTTTCTTAGATAATTTTATATTTCCGTTGGACGCAAAAATGTTGATCTCTATTCATTGCGTTGATAGTTGAAATGAAAAAAAAAAAAAAAAAAAGAAAAAAAAAGGAATATTTTATTTCATTATTATTTTTTACGATATCAAATAAAACAAAGGACTACTTTCACAGATAATATTAATCCCATTAATTATGATTCTTTTGATATTTTCGAAATGCAAAAAAAACAAATACATATATATGTGTAAATTTTGTTTGTGTAAATTTTCTTTTTTTTTTTTTCATAGGATTGATAAAATTAAACGCGAAATGAAACTCTGGTTGGAAACAGTGCGGAAGATAAAATCCAGTTATTAATTTGAATACGATCGAAAAAAAAGAAGAAAAAAGAAAAAAAAAAAAAAAGAAAAAGAAAAAAAAAAATCCCATTTGCAATTTCAGAGAAATTACGAAAAATGCGAATCCATCGCGAAGCCATTCTCACTCTGGCGAAAATTCATGCAGAAGGAAAATAATAGAGAAGGAAGAAGAAAAAAAAAAGAAAAACAAAAAAAAAAAATAAATAAAATAAAATAGTTTCTATTATGTCGGATTTCTTTCATACGGGAGACGGCGATAGAGAGGAGGAGGAGGGGGAGGGGGAGGGCACGGACTAACTCGCTACTTCTCTTTTAGTCTATTTTTCCTTTCTTTTTTTTTTTTCCTTTTTTCATTTTTCTTCTCCCTGGATGCTTTTATTTTCGGTCCTATTTCGTACATCGTTCTTTACCACGTTTCCTGTTGAACGTATAACATAGAGCCTTAAAGGTTTTCGTCTCCTCGTATACAAAATACATCTATGTTTTTAGTAACATTAGACGAAAGCGTTAGAGAATTTAAAAAAAAAAAAAAAAAAAAAAAAAAACAATATCACAGATAATATAGTACAGTACAGTATAACATAATATAGTATAGTATAGTATAGTATAATATAGTATAGTATAGTATAGTGTAATATAGTATACTCGCGTCACTTTTTCCAACGTAAGAAAATTTTATTGATCTTAGATTAGAAGAGAGGATCGTAGAGATCACTTTTTCTATTTCTTTTTTTTTTTTTTTTTTTTCTTTTTTTTTTATTATCACCGATATCCTAAGGGAAATACCTCATTGCTTTTAGCTTCTATCTCTTTCACGTAAGTACATACATATCCTTGACATTATGAAGTATCGAAGAGAGATAAAATGACGTTTTTAAAACTTTATCCACGATTCGCACGAGTCGATAATTATCATAGTGGATCTCTGTTAGTTGTTCGGAGATGTTAGAATAAAAAAAGAAAGAAGAAAAGAAAAGAAAAGAGAACAGACAAAAAAAAAAACAAAAATAAAAGAAAAAGAAAAAGAAAATGTCGTCTCGTTGCACGCTACATTCCTTAGTTTGCATATCTTTTAAAAAATTTACACGACTAAAGAATTTTATTCAAAAATAAATAATAACTTAATATTATTTCTATTTTGTTATTATAAAGAAAAAAAAATATTATATATATATATATATATATACATATTTATATAATAAAATTTCAACAATTCAAACATTAAATATCAAAGTATTTCGAAATAAAAAAAAAAGAAATATATATATATATATCTATATATATATATATATATATATATATATATATATATATATATATATATATATACATACAAACATAGATCATTTTTATAATCAATGTGTCACTCATGACATATTATTAATTTCAATTAATTTTAACGAATCACTAAATAATTACCATTTATTAATTATCCATCTCTTTCGTTGAAGAACGATCTGGATACTCCAATTTTCTTGTCTCTTTTTTTCTCATTCCTTCGATCTATCTTCTCTCTATCTCTCTCTCTCTCTCTACCTCACGCACGTACGCATATCAAGCTTTTCTCGTGTCTCTACGTGTCAGCATATCTATCTCTCTCTCTCTCTCTCTCTATCCTTCCATATTAAATTAATAGCGGCCGTCCAATTTCCCGAATGGCTATGGTCTCGCACAACAAAGTAATCGTGTTCCCAATACCGAAATCTCATTTAGGTCCTATATTCACTTCCATCGCGTGAAACCATACGGTTTGTTCCTCGTCTCTGGTATCAGCGACGTCGCGTTCGATTCAATCTGAAAATTCGGCCGTTCATGTCGCCTAGAGGACGACAACCGTAAGTACGAAATTTCATCGGCGAGAAGAGAACAAAGACGAGTTACTAGGAATATAGATTATCGGGACACCTGACTCAGAGAACATCTTCGTATATCTACGCTACAACTATATATATACACACACACACACACATATATATATATATATTAAAGGGACCGGAAAGTAATGTCGCTTTCTTAAATTAAATTCAAAGGAATAAATTTTTAACACTTGGCATAAAGGCTACGTATATTTACGTTTTTTTCAATCTGTCACTGGAGCGCGGGTCACGTAAAAATACGTATTTAATAGATTTGTGGAAAATGCATTGAAAGGTACCATACCGTAAAGAACTATTAACGTGTTATCAATTCTATTTGTACTTTTCATGAAAAAATATTTTTGAATACATTGTAAAATTTTTAAAATCGTTTATTTTTGTGATTTCGTAAAAATATCGTTTTTTTTTCTTTTTTTTTTTTTCTAAATAATCATACAGTATATATGTAAGTGTAAAATAAAAAAAAAAGTTTCGTTGATAAAAACGAAGTAGTTTTCGATTTACTGCGGTTTTTCTGAATAACCAAATTTCCGCGCGATTCACGAAATAACGCTCGCTACACGCGTAAGTTGGCGGTGAAGTATACCCGCGTGCCAAGTGTTAACAAGTTTTTATTTTTAATCACAATCAAATATCGACATGCTCAGAAACGACATTACTTTCCGTTCACTCTAATATATATTCATTTATATATACATATATATATATATATACACACAATTTTTCCTTTTATCACATTTATACGCTATATTTAAACGTATGAACTACATTTAACACAATAGAAAAAAAAAGAAAAAAAAAGAAATTTCATTTGATATATGTATCAATAAAATGTATCTTATGTGTGTGTAAAAAAAGAAAAAAAAAGAAAAAAAAACAAAAAAAACAAAAAAAAAAGAAAAGATTCCAAACGTGGTTAAAAGTAGATTAACGGTATAGCTAACTCTATCAAGTAAATACTTGCCTACCGCATGAAACGAGAGAAGAGAAGAGAAGAAAAGAAAAGAAAAGAAAAGAAAAAAAGAAAAAGAAAAAAAGAAAAAGAAAAAAAGAATGCATGCACTCTCAAGTATCGCAATATGTTTAGTTGGCACATGCATATAAACCCATACACATATACGAACACACACACACACACACACACACACACACACACACACGCACATACATATATATATACGAACACATAGATAGTAATAAGAAGCCAAGATCGCAACTCCGATCGATACAGAAGCTCGATATCCTTTCTTGATTCTTCGTACCAACGTCGAAACCAATATTATGGAACTTACGAACGATATCTCGGCTTCGTACTTGCAGCTATTGCGAATACATAAAAGAAAGAAAAAGTAAGAGATAGAGTGAGAGTGAGAGACAGATAGATAGAGAGAGAGAGAGAGAGAGAGGGAGAGAAGGAGAAAGAGAGAGAGGAAGAAGTGGTTGGAGGGCACAAGGGAGGGAAGGCATCGCTTCGAGAACGAAGAATCCGCAAACTCCGCAGAGATAAAGTTAAAATTGACTCTTCAACGTCGATGCCGAGAGCCTTCGGAAGTTGCTAAGTAGTTTTCAGACGACGAGGTACATCGTCCCTCTTTTTTACCCCTCTCTTCCTCTCTCTCCCACTCCCTTTTTCACAAACACACATACGAACACACAGTCTCTCTCTCTCTCTCTCTCTCTCTTACTTACCCTTCTCTCTTAGTCTAGATCCCGAAGGAACACCAACGTTTCCTGGAAAACATGCACGCTCTTGAAAAGCATTTCTGTCTCTCTCTCTCTCTCTCTCTCTCTGTCTCTCTGTTTCTCTTTCGATCCCACAAGCAGAAAAAGAAAAAGTAACGTTTGTCCAACCCCAACCAGTCGCACTTTTGTGTCTCAAGGAACTTAGGTGATTTTATCTCTCTGCTCTCTCTCTCTCTCTCTCTCTCTTTCTCTCTTCACGATCGACTACACTCATACGAATCCCTAAAGGATGTTCACGGTATGCGTTTCCTCTTCGCCTCCCCTCCAATACTCTTACGTATCTTCAAAGAAAGAAGAAGTGACAGAGATAGACAGACAAAGAGAGAGAAAGAGAGAAAGAGAGAGAGAGGGAGAGAGAGAATGGACCTTTCTGAGCACAGACACATTGTATCTAACTCCTTCGAACGTTCGATCTGACAATCAAGAATGTTTACACACCCGCTGTCCTGTTCACTTCGTTAAGATAAACAACGAGAAAAATTGGAACGCTCTGTAATTTGTTAGAAACAAAAAAAAAAAGAAGAAATAAAACTTTGATTTTTGTCAAAGGAAATATCGTAACGTTCGATCTATCCTCCATCGATATCAAATAATATCATAATGAATTTTTAATACCACGATGTGCTTCATTTCAATCTGATTATTATATTGAATTAATTAACAACTAGATAATACTTATAATATTTATATAATATACAATCATCAATGAAAAAGTTTACAAATGTATTGTGTAAACGTACGAATGACAACGACAATAATAACAACAACAATAACAACAACAACAACAACAATGACAAAAATTACAACAGTTGGCCGCATTATCGTTGATTCGAGTGATAAGCGTTAAATGAACAGAAAAGAATGAGAGGAGAAAAATGTTAGAAAAACATTTGGTATCCTTCGAGGACTCGTTGAGATTTCTAAAGAAAGGATACTCATGTTTCGTTCTCTCTCTCTCTCTCTCTCTCTCTCTCTCTTTTACACTTTTGTAGTTCCTCTTTACAACATCCAAGAGATTACGATACTCTTTCTCGTATCTTTTGCCACGTTGCACACCGTTTGAAAACTACGAACACTTTGAACGCGAGTAAGCATCTATATCAAGGAAATACTCTAGTCCAAGGAAGGTTAGGAAGAAGTGAGATCGATAGAGTAACCTAACGCCTCGACAAAAAGGATCCCTCTCGATCTTCCACTCCCTCTTACTCCTTTACTCCTTGTCCAAATCATCTCTCGATGTTCTTCGCTCATCGAACCTTCTTGCGACCCTATCGTTCTTTCTCGTCAAACTCTCTCTCTCTCTCTCTCTCTCTCTCTCTCTCTCTCTCTCTCTCTCTCTCTCTCTCTCTTGTCAAGGTCTGTCTTCTTCACTCTCTCTTTCTTTCTTTCTCTCTCTTTCTTTCTCTCTCTCGGTCTTACATTTTATCGTTAAATCCATTCGCAAAAGCTAGAAGCTTCTATCTCATTTGCAAATCTCTGATATGACCGTTCATCACTCAACGTTTCTTATATTTTATCCAATACCCGATAGAATTCGATCATCGCGATCGATAAATCTTAACGATTTCCCCGTTACATTCTCGTGAATAATTAAAATATTTTTACATTCAAATTTATACGAACCCATTCCGACATATTTATTATATAAGAAGCCCTGACAATTCAACAAGTAATAATAATTAGTCGTAATAAATCGTATTTTTGTTCAATTCGTTGTAACGTTTACGGATGGGAAAAAAAGTTTTTATCGATCAACGAGAAACAATATGACGGAACTTTTTATTTTCTTAACACATTTGAAAAAAAAAAAAAAAGAAAAAAGAGAAAAAAAGAAAATTGACAAAATTCATTTCAACGCATATGAACGTTCGAATAATATCGTTTTTGTCAGGAAAAGAAGGAGGAGGAGGAGGAGGAGGAGGAGGGGGACGCGATAACGATTGAAACGAGTCCGTCGTTAACAAATTCATTTCCTCCTTCGCTTATCAAATAAATTGCATTATTAGCCAAGCGTAATATCGTTCGTTCGAGACGTACGAGAATTGTAATGTATTAAAACCAAAACCCAGAAATCAACCCCGTCTTCTACAATGCGGTTGATAATGGATTAAAAAAGTAGCGAGAAAATTAAATGAACGAAAAGAGAAAGAAAAAGAGAGAGAGAGAGAGAGAGAAGGATAGAAAGAGAAAAGGAAAAGAGAAGAAAAGTGGGATACGTAAAAAAAGAAGGGGGCAAAAAAAAAAAAAGAAGAAATAAAGAAAGAAACGAAAGCACAGCCAATGAAAATTATTCCACTCTGTCGGCGAGAAATCGTTTCAAATTAACAAATCAATAAAGTCACGCTATTCGTTTTAACTGGCGTCTGGGATAATCTATCCCTCTGATCCACCACCCCACGTCGAAGTTGCCTCTCTCTCTTCTATCACAACGAGTTTGGTACTATTCCCCATTTACCATCGTTCGGGAGCTCTATCAAAGGACACAAGGAATGCGTACTCCGATGTAGATGGACATTAAGCTACGTTATAGCTAGATAGATAGATAGATAGATAGATGGATGGATAGATAGAGAGTGAGAGAGAGAGAGAGAGAGAGAGAGAGAATAACCCGTATGTTTCCGTAGAACGTTGTCCAGAATGTTGTCGATATGGTTGGAAAGGCAGAAATGGTGTGCTCCTGCGCATCACGTACACAGACGTTACTAGATACACTAGTGTATGAGTTTGGAGTATGTACCAAAAGGGGAGTAGAGAAGAGACGGGATAGTGATAGAGATATATACATATATGTATATATATATATATATAGTGATAGAGAGAGAGAGAGAGAGAGAGGGAAGCTGAAACTCAGTCGCATCTAGCTGTCAGCAATAAAGCTACCTGTATTGCTGTCCTCGAACGCTTGCTAACCCTGGTCACTCTGTCCAGAACGTTTGTGGATTCACCATTATCGTTCTGTCATTGTCCATGCGGTTGAGAGACCGACACGTCTTGAAATAACATTCTATCAACTCTCATATATTTTCAATTTCGAAATTCTCTTAATATTTATCTATGATAAATAAATGTTTTAAGACTTGACGATTGTATGGATAAAAATAACGTTTTATAAATGAACGATATATTCGTACTTTAATTCTTTTCATTTGAAAATGTTCCCTCGTAAGATAAATATTTTTGTTTTATAAATTTTAGATTCTCCTCGCATATTTTTTTTTCTTCTTCTTTTCTTTTCCTATTTTTTTTTTTTTTTTTTTTTTTTTTTTTTTTGATAAAAACAACGGATAAGAAGGAAATGGATTTTGGACTTTGTCACTTTCAATATAGAAAATTTGAAATCCCTTAAATCTCTTAAAGAAATTAATTTTCATATTATGAATTTCACATTTATCATATGATATTGATTTCGTCATTTTATAATACTGATAAATTATATTATATTAATTAATTATTATTTATATATAATATAGTATTAATTTCGTTCGTTTGATTTTTCTAAAGGCGATTACGAATGTTAAGAGTTTGCAACTTAAGCTGTACTGTGGAAATTCAAATGACATTAAAGAGTTCTCCCTCACCCAATCCCACCACCTTCCCACACCCCCCTTATTCCCCTATATCCTCCTTTAAATTTCACAAAGTCGAGTATCGCACGATATTGGCTTGAGTATTTGCCAGTTACGATGCACCACGCGAAAATTCGTGCTGAGTTTAATTATAACGCATTAAAGGAAACGGGAACGTCCAGTGAAAGCAGCGTTTTTTGGTTGTTCTCTCGTTATGGAAGTTTTAGAATCGTGTACAAGGCAAGGATATAAAGTGGCTTATAGAGAAAGAAAAAGAAAAAATAAAAATAAAAAAAGAAAAAAGAAAAAGAAACTAAGGAAAGAAAAATAAACAAGACAGAGAGAGAGAGAGAGAGAGAGAGAGAGAGAGGATGGTTGGAGAGAATGTCGAGAATTCCGTCCTTTTTTTTTTATTTTCTTCCATTGTTTTTTTTTTTTTTTTTTTTTTTTTTTTTTTTTTTTTTTTTTTTAAAGGAAACATTCTAGATTCATACAATTACATTAAAATCTAACAACGTAACGTTACCTTGGTGAAATCATATTTTAATATCAATGAATTGCATTTAATATTGTCATTTAATAACAAATATTTTCCTTTATCATCAAGCTTGCCTTTGGAAATTATCATTCATTTGATTATTAATGAAAATTATTCTCAACTTTTTTTGATCGTATAAAAGCTTAAAGCAAATTAATATCGATGGACTATAGAGAAACAGATAGGCACATACCTTGTCCATCGAATGTATGCCACGTAATTATGTTCAACCTCTATTTCATAAAATCTCTTCCTATTATTCGATGTTAAAGTATAATTTCACAATTATTGACAAAGTAATAAACGTTCTATCTGGTCCCCTCCCCCCACCCCAATAAGGGACACGTGTATTCGATTATTTCATTCCTATCCAATTGAAAATCGTTAATTTAAATGACATCAATAATCGTGCTAATGTACCATAACAATCTTGTTATAAAATTAATGGTTGTAATTTATTTTATTTATTTCCTATGAGATATTAAAAAATAAAAGGGGGATAAAAAAAAATTTCAAATATTTTAAAAATAATAATTCATATATAATTATTCATTTATTAAATGATAAAAACGCTTGAATAAAGTAAACGAATACATTAATGTATCACACTTTCTCTCTCAATTAGTTTTTCTTAGATTATAAAATCAACGAATGAGTCTATTATCACTTATCTTTTTTAAAATATTCAAGATAAAAATATTTAAATTCAACAGATTTTTGAAAATAATTCCATTGTAATATTTATTAAGAATAAGAATAAATGAATTAACTGAACTGTACACGAAGTTTCATACTTCGTTTCTCTCTCTCTCTCTCTCTCTCTCTCTCTTTCTTGTTGTAAATATAACGAATGAATTTATATTATTTATTTTCTTTCATATACGAAAAATGAAGATGTTAAAATTTTGAAGATTTTTACAAATTAATTAAATTATTAGTTTATTAAAAATAAGAATATTTTTACGAACCAACCAAATCAAACGCATCAAAATTTTATGCTTTCTCTCTCTCTCTCTCTCTCTCTCTCTCTCTCTCTCTCTCTTTTTCTTCTTAAAAAATGAACGAATTAATCAATATCATTTATAGTTCTTTGAAATATTAAAAATCATGAATATATCTTGAAAATATTTCACGACAAATTTAGAAATTATAGGATTATCGATCTTACTAAGAATATTTGAACGAATAGAAACGAAATAATGGAATCGTCTAAAGTTCTATTTTGTTTGGGTATTCGAAACTATAATAGGAAAACGATGTGGCTACAGTCGAAATTCCTTCCAATGGCAAATTGATTCTGTTAATCGAAGAAGCATGTATTCAACGATCGATCCATTTTAACAGTGATCCTTTCAGACAGTAATTACACACAAGCGCCCACACACACACACACACAAAGTAAGAGAGAGAGAGAGAGAGAGAGAAGTACGGACACTATAAAATCTTATCATCATTTCCATCGTCTATTATAAAATACAGTTCCAAATAATAATTTCTTCTTTTTATTACCAATTTCGATTGATCGGCCGTCGTTCAATTAATATTATCAATTATTAAACGTAATTAAGGATATGCATCGAGCAAACCTAATAATAAAAAAAAGAAGAGAGAGGCAGAGAGAGAGAGAGAGAGAGAGAGAGAGAGAGAGAGAGAGAGAGAGAGAGAAACAAAAAAGAGAAAAGAAAAGAAAAAACCAGAAAAAAAAATTGTCTAAACATCGAGATCGATTTGACGTGAATAAAGAATTTTAATCAAAACGTAGGGCCACACGTTGTTTATTTTAAAAACACGATGCAACGAGTAAAGAAATTTCTTTAAAAGCTTCAACGTCATAAAGGTAAGAGGATAGTACATATAACGAGCTCTGTCACTATCGAAGAGGATGTTTTTATACAAAGAAAGATGTCTCTCTCACTCTTTCTCTCTTTCTTTCTTTCTTTATCACTCAACCTTGAAAGAAGATTGGGAGTTGGATCAAGATAAGGGATATCACGTCTTTCCTAACGAAATAAGAAGTAAAATGAACTCACGGTAATGCAAGAGGCGGTGTTAGATTTTACCGCTGGAACGAAACACGATACGGAAATCTCTCTCTCTCTCTCTCTCTCTCTCTCTCTCTCTCTCTCTCTATCTCTCTATCTCTCTCTCTCTCTCTCTCTCTCTCTCTCTCTCGCTCTTTCTTTATCGAGATAAAAACAAAAGATGTTTCGAAAAGGATAATCTCTATCCTTCTTTCTCTTCATTTTCTCTCTCTCCTCTCTCTCTCTCTCTCTCTCTCTCTATCTATCTCTCTCTCTTTCTCTTTCTCTTTCTCTCTCTCTTTTAGGGAATTTAATGATTTCCTCTTTTAACAAGAACCACAAGAGATATGTCTTAACGTTTTGGTGGTTGATACGAACGAAAACGGATTTAGATAAGTAACCAAATTCTCTAAAGATATTAAAAAGAGAAAAAAGAAAAAAGAAAAAGAAAAGGAAAAAAAGAAAAAAATTGTCGATTAAACGACTACTCGATGTCAGCTTGTTTAAAAAAATTTCTCGATGCCTTTGCACTCCTTCTTAAAAGGATGATTACTTCGAGCGCATCAAGATAAAAGATTCATAAATTTCAAATGAATATCGTCCTAAGATACGCTGCTGGTTCAGAAAGAAGAAAGGAAGGAAGAGCTTTGTAGTTAC
>NC_060977.1:1985000-1990000 GCF_910589235.1 Vespa crabro | reverse complement strand
AGAGAGGGAAAGAGAGAGAGAGAGAGAGAGAGAGAGAGAATATATACAATAGAAAAAAAAAGGAAAGAAAAAGAAAAGCATGAAGAGAGAGAGAGAGAGAGAGAGAGAGAGAGAGAGAGAGAGTGCAAAAGACCTATATAGGAAATTTCACCTTCAAGGAATCCCCTAAAGAATTCCAAGAACAAAAGGAATCCCAGTAACCATGGCCTCTGGTTATCGATCTTCCCTCTAGAGTTTCGTATAACATCTCAGGAATCTCGCATTATCTAATTTCAAACTCTACCACGGTGAATCCTGTCCATCTTTTAAGATCAAATATTATCAAAAGGAAAAAAAAGAAAAGAAAAAGAAAAAGAAAACTAACTACAGAGAGAAGAAACCACCGTCGAGAGAAAAAAAGAAGAAAAGAAAGAAAGAAAAAAAAAGAAAAAAAAAGAAAAGAGGAAAAGAAAAAAAGAAAAAGAATTTCGAGCAGACTCATCCACGAACATGTTATTTATTTATTCTTTTTTCTTTTTTCTTTTAATGCGGAAGTACCGCAAGAAAAAGAAAGAAAGAAGAAGAGAAAGAAGAAGAAGAAGAAAAAAAGAGAAGACCAACTTTATATATCTCGATATTTTTAATTCAATTTCTCGTTGTTTTACTTTTTAAATAATTAACATTATTTCAAGCAACGACCGACCGACAATAAGGAAGATACACGCAAGTGTTATCCTGGGAAATCCTCTGTTTCTATGCTAAAAAGCCTTAATTCGCGAATACGCAAGCTAGAAATCGACATGCTTATAAAGGACGAAAGGAACTATTCTATGTGGATAGACTTTCGTCGTTGGCATAACGATTTTTCTCGCGGGAAATAACCGAAGAGGATTTTCAAGAAAACTAGAAAAGGAACAAATAAAAGGAGAGAAAAGGAAAAAGGGAGAGAGAGAAAGAGAAATGATGGAGATGTTCACTCGGAACAACGTCGATTATGGAGATCGTCGGTTGTTGCTCTTTTACATCGAAAATACGCATTGAATCGACTATCAGACAATTCGTGAGACCGAGGTCAAAGATTTTCATCGGGGTCAAAAGAAAATCTCTAAAAGAATTTTCTTACATTGTCAAAATCAAGGAATATCAGCGTGAACAAAATGGAAAAATCCTATAGCATAATTTTTGCTCCCTATATTTCTCTCTCTCTCTCTCTCTCTCTCTCTTTCTCTTTTTCTAGCTTATAATTTTTAATTATAATCCCGTAATATCGTGAGCTTTCATAAATTAGTATTAAAATTAAAGCTCTCCGCAAAAGCTTGATAGTATTAAACACCATTTAACGTATGTATAAAACATAATATTCGGGAAATTGGTAGATGTGAGAAGGAGCCAAGAATCCGTGGAATTTCACTTGGCATATATTATATATTACTGAGAGAAAGAGGAAGAGAAAGAAAGAAAGATAGAGAGAGAGAGAGAGAAAGAAAGATGAGACTAGACTAGACTAGACTAGACTAGACTAGACTAGACTAGACTAGACTAGACTAGACTAGACTACACGACGAGGATATTGCCGGTCTGTAAAATCTAACTCGTGCACTTTAACCCGAGAGAGCAAGCATGTCGTACACGAAACTTCTTTTGACTTGTGTATTTGGTAAGCATATATATATATATATATATATATATATATATAAATGTACCTACTACTTTTCTTTAATCCGCTTTATTTCTTTTTTTTCTTTTTTTCTTTTTTTTTTTTACTGTCACGTCCTCTTCTCACCTCTCTCTCTCTCTCTTTCTGTCTCTGTCTCTCTCTCTGAGAATAGCTGTCAAACGTGATGTTTCACACAATGAGAACGTACACTGAAGAACGTAATGTAATATTACTTGGATCCTAAATATTGAATTGTTGATTTCTTCGTTGCTATTGTTTTTATTTTCTTTCTATTTTTTTATTTTTAATCTTCTTTTTGTTCCTTTCTTCTTTCAAAAAAAAAAAAAAAAAAAGGAAAAAAAAAAATACATATGAGCCATTTATTTGGAAAGTGGCCTAACCCCATTTGTCAATTTTTTCCGGTTGCTATAATTACATGTACAACTTTATCTTATTTATCAGTAAAGCATTTCAGGTTGCTTATATTCCGAACAAATACGATAATTCTTGACACATAAGTTTTCAGAGTTAGTTCAATAATTTAACCGTTTATTTTGAAAGTGGCCTAACTCCATTTATATTTAAATAAATGAATGAAAATGAAAATTTTAAAATCCTGAATTTATTACCACGTAGGGGTAGATCATGAAAGTTCGAAAATATTGTATTGACACCACTGTATAAAAATATCAGACAAATTACAACAGCAAAATTCAAGGACATAATTAATCTATTACGAAATATACCACCGGAACATCATGATTTCTTCAAATCCCTTTTACACACACAAAATCTAGATGTGTAGTAAATTGTTTTGTAATAAATTTATGCTCGTAATTTTGTACGTTATGTAGTTAAAAAATGTTTTGAATCGCATAAATTATGTTTTCAAAGTGTTTTAAAGATATGTAAAATAAATTGAGTATTGTTTTTTTCAATTTGAAGCATCTTAAATTATGTTGAATGGACTTGGGCACCTTCAAATTTTATAATGAATCTGATTGTTAATTTTGAAAGTGGCTTAACTCCATTCTTGATAAGAAAACGCATATTATTCATTTAATAATTGCCACTATTTTAATAGAAACTATAAATTTGACACCCTTAGATTTTAGATACACTTAAGTAGAATAACTCATTAGTATCCTATACGTATATTTTTAAATTCATTGAAACGCAAACCCTTAAATATCCCGATTTGAAGATAAATGGAGTTAGGCCACTTTCAAAATAAACGGCTCATATATAATATCATTAACATTCCTCACTGACAATTGTTTATCGAGCGATCGTTTCTCAGGAAGGTTCTACATCAGTTCATTAAAAATTGAGTGATTCTCGTGGTTAAAAAAACAGAAAAAAAAAAAAAACAAGAAAGAGAAATAATAATAATGATATTAAACAAACAAATAAAACAGAAAAAAAGCAAAAAACACCCAAATCAAACGAACGAGAGAAAAGAAATAGAGTAACATTGTTAACAATGTTTAATTAGTTGGATTTATCCGTCCGATGAATTTTAATTAATGGCTAAAAGTTTCGTCATTCATTGGCCGCGAGAGATATCGCATGCCGTGGAATAAAAAATCTATACACGTATCGTCGGTAAAAAAGTATTAATTAAAATTCATTATCAAAGGACCTTAGGAGTTTCGTGAAACGTCATCTCATATTCTGAAATAGATAGATAGATAGATAGATAGATAGATCGACAGAGGTGAACTTCGTCGTCATGTTTTCTCGTGGCTTAGTAGTTCGATAACCTACCAACTCACCCACCTATTCACCTTTTCCTCTGTCCTCCCTCCCCTCTTCCACCAATCTGTAATTAAGATGGTCGTTCGTCCGTACTACAATTTCAGACGCAACGTCGATAAATACCCTAGGCAAAGAGTTCATTGTGAACGGAAAATAAAAAGAGAAAAATAAAAGATAAAAAGAAAACAAAAAAGAAATATATATATATATATATATATATATATACATAAAAATAAGAAAAACGATTGGGTTTAAACCTTTCGGACACGTAACAAATGGCGAACGCCCCAGTCGTTCCCCTCTCGTAGATACAAAAATCTAGCGAATCTCTACAGATATCACAAATTTTCTTTTCAGTCTATAAAACCGAAGGAACGGGAATCAAGCCAAAACAATCGGTAGACGATATATCCTGTAGGATATCACCGTTGTCCATTTTTACCGATTGAACAAGTTTTCTTTTATCTTTTCCTAAAAAAAAAACAAAAAAAAAAAACGAAAAAACAAAAAGAGAGTAAAGGAAAAAGACGATGCCACAAAACATTTCTTACGTTCCGATTCTTCCGTGATTCCGGTCTCCATATTTTTCTCTAATTTATATATCTTTGTCTCTCTCTCTCTCTCTCTCTCTCTCTCTCTCTCTCTCTCTCTCTCTCTCTCTCTCTAGTATATATACTTATATATATATATATATACATATAAATCTTTCTAACAAGAACTAAGCGAACTTCGTTCGAAGAGTATCTACCATCAAACCTCTTTTCTACTTTTAGACTATCTAAGAGAGTATGTTTTGACAAAAAGCGATTCGTGCTTTACGAAATGAATTTCAAAGGAAACCAAACTTATTCTAGTGCGAAACATTCGTTCAGTTCGTTCAGTTCGTTCAGTTCGTATCATCGATATTCATTTTCTTTTTCTTCCTCTTTCTCTCTATCTTTTCTCATCTTCATCCTCCTCTTCTTCTTTCTCTTTATCTTTATCCTTTACTTTTTCTCTTTTCCCCTTTTCTTTCTCGAAATCGTTCGAAACGATTGGATCGAAGAAATAAGAAGATCAGAAGAGATCGAAGAGCATACGTCGAACTTCGAAATCACTCTCCGGCAATTTCAATATCCTTGGGGGATTTAGAGTTCTATCTCTCTTTTCTCTCTCTCTCTCTCTCTCTCTCTCTCTCTCTCTCTTTCTCTCTTTCTGTGTCGACTTTGTTCCGGTACCATTTCACCCACGTACTCCTCTCGCGTCATCGCTCTCGCTCACTAAAACCCTTTACGAGAAACGACTTAAGATCCACGTTATTAAAATTAATCCTACCAACGTAAAATCTAGTTTTATTATCTACCTTAGTAGATTCGATGTAAAATGGTGGAAATATGGATGAATCTTCATTTTCGAGTTCACGAATGAACACTTTCTCTCTCTCTCTCTCTCTCTCTCTCTCTCTCTCTCTCTCTTTCACTCTCTCACTCTCTCTCTCTCTCTCTTTTAGATGTAATTTGACCCTATTTGCTTCGTTAATGATGTGTTAAAGAAAAATATATCTCGGATTCAAGGGTTCAAACTCGTTCAACGAACAAATGTATTTGATTATTGGACCCTTTAGGAA
>NC_060977.1:1972500-1982500 GCF_910589235.1 Vespa crabro | reverse complement strand
GGTTCGAAGTCACTGAGGCATTACAAACTTCTCGCGGTACTAACAGTTAAGGTTGGGTGCAATGACTCGGTCTCTCTTCCCGTTCGCCCTTCGTCCTTTGGCTTTCGTCGTCGTCGTAGTCGTAATCGTAGTCGTCGTCGTCGTCGTCGTCGTCGTAGTCGTCGTCGTAGTCGTCGTCGTCGGCACCTTTAGCCTAACAACCTCGGCCTTTCTAGCTCGAGGCTTCTCGTAACGAGCCAGTGATGGTAAACCATCGAAATTGGTCAACACGAGGTTAAGTTCGACATCCTGCTCGATAAACCAGCTAACCTCTCCCTGATTAAATTGTTCGATGTTAGAGATGCTCCTTCTAAAGTCCTATGGACTAACATCTAACGGGCAACTGTAATCATCGTGTCGAAACATTTCAGAAATCTGCGAGTGATTAGACCTATTCAAAATATGTCCGATTACATATAGAAAGCTAGACCTTTCAAACAGTGAAGAATATCTATGAACTTTATATCTCTCTTACTCTCTCTCTCTCTTTCTCTCTCTCTTTCTCTTTTTCTCTTGTATATATATATATATATATATATATATATATATATATATATATATATATAATACAATGCTCTGGTACTATTGTCCCTTTGGATCGATCTACAATGCATTTGGGATTTGGTAACTTAAAACTTTAGTACGAACTATGTCACCGCCACAAGTGATTTTCTCGTTGGTACCCGTTATTATAAATAAATAATAATCATGGATTTTGCATTATTCTTAATTTTTCTATTCTTTTGTTTTCTTTATATAAGAGAGAAAATTAAAAATATATAAAAGAAAGTAGGAATACGTCGATTGACGTTAGACGTTAGATAGAATACGATCACTGTTCTAAAAAAAAAGAAAAAAAAAAGAAAAAAAAGAAAGAATAGAAAATAAAAAGGAAGATCAGACTTGTCGTTCATTTCAATCTAATTATAAACTCGATCTTTTCAAAGTCACCCAATATGCAAACAAAGATATTTTAAGAATATCTGAGAAATTTATAAAGTTGAAATCATTATTAATTTGATAAGGAACTACGAAAGTTCATCGTTCTGAATGCATCCATTATCGGTCCAAAAGAATATCCTTTTATTAAATTTTATTTTTATTTATGCATGTAAAAGGTTAAGGAAAAAAAAGAAAAAAAAAGAAAAAAAAAACAAAATAAAGAGAACTCGTCGAGAATTAAAGGATAAAAAGGATATAAAGAAAAAGGATTTTCATCGATTACGTAAAATTTTCCTCGTGAAAACTTCGTCGAACTTTTTAGAAAATATTTTCCTCGTTCACATTTCGACTTGATTAAATTCAGCGAATTTCGGAGTTATGTTAGAACGGTACCCATTCTATATTATAATATCTCAGTCAGTACTGGAAATGTAATTCATGGTATATTTTTGAAATGGTCCAAGAGGAAACTTGGCGCGCCTTGGTTTGCGATTTTGGATTCTCGCTTGGTAAGTTCGGAGATTCTGAGGATAGGTGGAAAGCATGGCCGGAGGCATGCCATGGCGCCGGTACCTAAGTGCAAATTGTACCGTGGAACTTTGCAAATTTACACAACACAAACGGTACGTTTAACCGGTCGACCCACGAACGTAGAAACGAGCTTTAACTAAATTGTTCGTTTGTGTTCTTTCTTTTCGTTTCTCTTTCCTTACCATTCGTAGGGCACATTACGTCCTCTCTACACACGAAATAAAAGATCAAATTGAATTTTTATACACAGTAGGAGTGAAAATAAAAAAAAAAAGGTTCCCTTTTACACCTTTCGACATTTCTTTTTTTCTTTTCTCTTTTTCAATTATAAATTTCCTTTTCCCATTAATCCTTCACCTATTCCTTCCCACTTCTGCCTTCCTCCATCGATTTCGCGAACTTAAAATTTCTAGCTTCATTCGTTACCATAAATAATTCTCTACGTTTATAAAATCCCAACATCCTGTATATTCACTTCTGATATTAATTCTGTAAAAAAGAATAAGGTAAGGAGAAATAAAGAAAATTCGATCGATGAAAAAAAAAAAAAAAAAAGAAAACAAACAAAATTAATTTCTAATAGGACGAATGTAATTGAATAAACGTTGAACGACGTCAGAAAACATTTTGTGACTCTAACGTAGATAACGTTAGATATTTTATTACGTCGTGCAGTTTACGTTGCATTCGTAGAAATTTATTAAAGGGCCCTTTAAACCCTTTAGACGTTACAAATGAGTGCCTGGGTAACCTCGTTATTACGAGGAAGGTAAACTCATCCTGCATCCATATTTACTTTTTTCATTTGTATTAGACGAAAATGTTTTTTTCCCCCACCACCCTTTGAGAAAATAATTTCTTTTAATATACGTTTTTTAAACGAAAAGGAAGTATCATTCTAAAATAAATGCTCGTCGCTTAGATATAACGACGTTAAGAAATTGAAGAAAGAACCGACATTAACGAGAACCAACTTCCAAAAACGACGTTCCAATATCGTTCCTAAACGCTTATCGACCTTTCCAATTTCTTACTTTCAAGCTTCCTCGAGTTCACGGTAGAAAACTTTTTTGAACTTTCAAGAGGACGGACCCCATTATCAGCTATTCGAACGAATCCAAACGACATCATGTAATTCCGGGAAGCAGTCGCTCTCTATCAGACTACGAAGTAGTAATTAATTCGACGAGACTTATCCCAACGAGATTGCACGTTCTTCGATTACTCGATAATTATGGAATTAAATAGATTTGATCGATTAGGTCAACCGTCTATATACTATTTCCACATCTTTTTCTTATTTTTTTTTTTTCTTTCTTTCTATTTTTCCATAATGACTATTAACGTTATAAGATATTGATTTATTATCCCTATCAATTGTGATTTTATATTTATATATATATATATATATATATATATTTATTTATTTATTTGTTTAAAACCATTACTGTTACTCCAAAAAAAATAATCTTTTTTACCTGTTGAATTTTTTACCTTCATAATCGACAGATTTAAACGTCGAATTAAAGTAGTTGAATTAAATGCGAAAATATTTTCTTGAGAATATATTTTTTTATTTTATTTGATTCTTTTCAAATTTCCATCTCTCATTCGTATTCATTATAAATAATATTATCAAAAGAAAAAGTTATACGATATTAAATGAAAACATTACTTGACTATTTTGATTACGTTGAACGATAAACGCTAAGAGTTTTATGATTTGTTAATTAGTTCGAAGTTAATAATAAAGTTTAAAAGACACTGGAGTTTTTTATCTTTCATCCATGCCAATGTAGAATGATATTTATGTATTAAACATATAAAATACGATTATCTGTACTCTGTACTATTAATTTTCACAAATTTTCTTATAAAATACTATCTGCATCTGTAAATAAATAAATTTTAATTTATCGTCATCTTTTATCAGTCCTGTTCCATCCTACGAAAATTATTAGGAAAAAGAAAAAAAATGAAAAAAAAAAAATAATAAATAAATAAATAAATAAATAAATAAATAAATAAAAAAAAAAAAAGGAAAGGGAAGACAAAAAAATGTTCTGTCTACTGTACCGTCGCGCCGGATGTTTGAACGAAAAAAAAAAAAAAAAAAAAAAAAAAGAAAAATAGAAGCAAGAAGAAGGGGAAGAAAAAAATATATATATAAAAAAAAAAGAGAAAAAAAAAGAAGAAAAAGAAAAAAGAAAAAATGTGTATCTGTGAAAGCGAAAGAAAGGACAAATCTTGTTTCGTGCTTCTACGAGCAAACGTTTCCTCTACTTTCTTCTTATTACATCGCACAGAGACGAACGTACACGTTGGTCCCTCGTCAGATTTCCTTTACTAGCTAACTTCTTCTTTATCTTTTTTCTTTTCTTTTGTATTTTCTTTTGCTCGCTTTTTCTTTTCTCCCTCGTCGTCTTTTCTTTTTTCCTTTCTCTCTCTCTCGTCGTCGACGTTGATCTTAAGATATTTTCTTTAAACTCTCTCGTCGTATTTTTACGGACTAAATTTATTATTCATCGACGAAGACAATTGAATTCGTTACTATTTTTATTAATTCGCGACTTTTCTATGAAAAAATTATCATCATCATCATCATCATCATCATTATTATTATTATTATTAATATTATTATTACTTGTAATAATTCTCTTTCTTTCTCACTTTCTCTCTCTCTCTCTCTCCCTCTCTTTTTCTATCTATCTATCTATTATTCTCTATTTCTCTTTCTCTTTCCCTGCAAACAATGGGCTTATCGAATAGAAAATCAAACGGATAGAGCAACTTTGAAATTACGTGAGAATCCTTCGTATCCAAAGCCAATGTAGGATATCAAACCACCCACCTACCCATCCCGAAAGCTTTCTTCTCATACGTATACGTGGTTTCGACTCTTAGAGATCCGTTTAATGCTTTCCACTTGACTCTCCTAGAGTCTAATAACGAATCATCATCAATGAAAATTTATCTCAAACTTTCCAGCCCTTTAGATATCAGATATATCACGTTATTCATATACCTTTACTACAATTTTACTGCAATCTTATACATGTTTTGTTCAACGATATAATTCTCATAAAGATAGATACAACAAAGAATTCTTTAATACAATAGTATCAACAAAACGTTTTCAATCGTTTCTGTTTCGTTTCTAGTTTAGTTTTCTTTTACGTTTTATCTTAAAGAGAACGAAAACGATATAAAGAATTTCTCTCGTGTGTAACTTCGAAAGAATCTCAAGACTATTTCCGATGGGAGAAATAATATCTGCTTTTTGCTTTTTTAAGAAACTAACAACGAACGCGTTCAAATCTCTAAAGAAAAAGGATCGTATCTCTAGAGATTCAAATATCAGTATATATTCCTTCTGCTCAATTCTTTCAAATGCTTTCAATGTTTTTTTTCTTTTTTTTACATACGTACATGCGTACATATATAAGATACATATGTACATACATACACGATATATGCATAAATATATATATATCTATGTATTAGGTTGGAAACTATGAAACGGGCGTTTTTGTTTAGTCATTAATTTTTCATTCAATGCCCGTTTTATAGGTTCCAACCTAATATATAAGTATTCGGTTGGAAACAATGAAACGGGCGTTTTTGTTCAGTCATTTATTTTCATAGTTTCCAACCTAATATATTTATATTGATATATTTGTTCACGATAATATGTCTATATTATCATTGAATTTACATTCACTTTATTTGATCATTTTTATCTCTTCATTAAATTTTTTTCATTTAGTTAGCTTAGTTTAATTTTTGTTATGTAAACTAAATCTCATCATTCGCACGTGATAAACCATAGAAGATCGATCGAAGAGAATACGAAGGAAGAGACATTCGCAATATCCGCGAGTAATTATCCAAGGAAATCCCAGGAGAGAGGAAATCAACGAGGTTTGCGGTTAGTATGGATGGACGAAAGGGATCGAATAATACATCAAAGGCCACCAGATGTTTCTGAATCAATGAGATCGAATAAGGTTATATATATATATATATATATATATATATAATATATACATAATATATATATATATATATATATATATATATGTATATACTATTCTGCTAATAATTAACGTACCTAGATTAATTATTATCTAAAGAATCGACGACGTCAAATTGAAATTATCAGAAATCCGAGATAGTAAATATACGAATAATTAATCCTCAATCTATTATGATTACGATCGAACGAACAGAATAATAAGAATATATATATATATATATATATATATATATATATTGTTCTTTTGAAAAATAAAAAAATAAAAGAAATAGAAAAAAAAAAACAGGAGAACTTTTCCATTATCGTCGATTATATAGAACGAATCTGAATTAAATATCAAGGATATATAAAGAATTCATCCTTGTACCAAATTTATTGAGATTGTATAGCTTTTGGTCGGGGAAGTTCATTCAAATTAGGTGGACCATTAGGGTGTAAACAGCGTCGTTAAACATCGATTATCTGCGCTGCCGGCACCAGCTCGAGGCCAGATAACGTGGGAATAACGAAGCCTCGGGTAAGATTAACCCATTGTCTACCACCCCTAGAGGCGTATTAACGTTCACGAAACACTCGATTTTTCTTTATTTCGACAGTCAATGTTCGCGCTCTCTCACTCTCTCACTCTCACTCTCTCTCTCTCTCTCTCTCTCTCTCTCTCTCACTCAATTCTCCTGCTACAATAGTCGTTCCCTATAATCCTGACGTACTAGACGAAATTCACATCCCACTCGGGGGACTCGTTCTCAACAAAATTTCGATACGAGTTTTTCCAATTTTATTTTCGCTGAACTATTCTCAGCCTTTTATCGGGCTTCACGGTTACTTTCTATTATCCATCTTCCCTAGGAATATACCAATGCCAGAATAACCAACTTGCTTATGTATATATATATATATATATATATATATATATATATGTGTGTACATAGTATATATAGGGTGAGCCAAATGTTTGTAAAAAAACATTATGAGCCAAGCTCGTAAATATCCGAAGACAAAAAAAATAAATTAAAATCTTATAAGTAGTCTTAGACTTAGGGGGAAAAGAAAAGAAAAAAAAAAGAAAAAAGGAGAGAAAAGAAAGTAGAAAAAAAAAAAAAAAGAAGAGAAGAAAATGTAATCATCAATTTTTATAATCAGGTAGAAAAACTTTCGGCCCGCCTCGAAAATAATATATTCATATGCATAATAATATTATTATCTAAGATCTAATGTTGGTCGATCGATTCAAAAAGTAGAACGATAAAGTAGAACGCGTTCGTTTCTATCGATAAAAAAGAATGTACGTATAAAAGACCAAAACTCAAACAGTCTTATTTCAATTTCATACGGATTCTCTCAACAATTTCTAAATCTATCAAAGTTAAGTTTTGCATTGCATAAACATTATTTTTGTTTCTTAGATATTCTGAAAGCATACCACTGACTAAACTTATAACTTTGTTACTATACGATGCGCGCGTAACTGTACTGTACTTTACTGTACTAACCAGGATGGTGCGATTTGCATGCCACCAAGATTTCTCAAAGAGCTTCGTTACGGAGTGAACGTAGCGCGAGTAGAATTTATTTTAACCTTAGACATAGTAATCGCTGTAGAATCATGATTTTAATTAGAAACGTTAAAAACTAATCTCTCTCAGTCTTTTGAACGGCAATGACGGCGACGACGACGACGACGACGACGACGACGACGACGACGACGACGAGGACGATGAGGAAGACGACGACGAGGATGATGAAGACGTTGATGATAATATCTTTTACGTTATTTCATATCACATAAAACATTATAATTTCAATGATTTATCAAGGATAATAGTATTCATTTATTCAGCTCAGCGCAACTTTATAATAATAAAGACAAAGAGCTAAGATTTTTTTTTTTTTTTTTTTTATATAATTAAAAAGTAAAAAAAAATCTCTCTCTCTCTCTCTCTCTCTCTCTCTCTCTATTTTTTTTCTGCATATGTGTATGTGCGTGCGAAATAACGTTCTTATTTTTTCTTTCACGGAAACAATACTAATTCATTAAAGAAAATTATTGTCCCGTAACTTTGACGATTTTTCGTCCCGTGAAAATAATAATTAAATCCTAGATATTATAGAAGAAAGAAAAAGGAGAAGAAGAAAAAAAAATGGAAACAGGATTATCACGATCTAAAGCGTCGTTTTGTTTGTAAGGGAGAAAACTCGGCAATACATAAACGTGACGTCTTAATTCTTTAATGCGAAATATTTCAGCACTTAATTAGGCGTACTGGGTACCCTCATCAAGGTACTCCTCAGAGAGCTGAGTCGTTTTAAAGTGGACTTGTCATAAAATGCCTTTTTCTTCAGCCTTTTATTCCGTTGTTTCTCTCCCAGTTTCAGGTGTTCCCTCTCTTTCTCTTTTAAACACTCGTCGAAGGTTTCCTCTACTCTCTTCATCTACCCTAACCTCACGAGCAGCCTTATCCTCCTCTCGTTCTCACAGACTTCGGTCGAGTTCAACTCGACAAAGCTAATGTACATGCGTAATTTCTCCTCTCAGCCATTATGAAGATGCCCCAAGACCGTAAAATACGAAGGCAAAGCGTTCGCTTTGACCCGTGAAACATCCCCTCTTTCCCCCTTCCCCCAACACCCTGCCGTTAATCCACCCACCCACCTACCAACAACCACCCCCTCACTCTTCTTCATCCCTCTACGATCCCAACCTTCCGGCGCAATTTACAAAGTAAAAGTAACCACACTTTCGTTTTGCGGACGCTGACCATCGATCTTAAAACATCCGAGATAAAATACCTGATAATAATCTTCTTCTTTTCCTTTATCCATTCTCATCTCTCTCTCTCTCTCTCTCTCTCTCTCTCTCTCTCTCTCTCTCTTTTTTTTTTATCCATACCTTTTTTTTCAAACTAAATTAAATTGCTACACGATATCATCCTTTTCTTGATATTTATTCATCCGTGTTAAAACGCGTTTACGCGTATTCACGTGTATTTGCGTTTTTTTCATTAAATAAAACGTAATCGGTATATAATTAAAACGTAAGATATTTTCAAAATTCCTTACGAGGGACAAGATTTTTTTTTTATTCTTACAAGACTATTAACGCATCTCAAACGGGACAAATGTTATTTGTCAGGAATAAAAAGAAAGAAAAAAAGAAAAAAAAAAAAAAGAAAAGAAAAACAAAGAAAAGAGAAAAGAAAAAGAAAAAGAGAAAGAGAAAGAAAAGCAAGAAATCTCTTACAGTGGATAAAGAAATTGGAGGAGAAGTTGAAGTGCGTCGGAGAAAGAGAGACTTGTGAAGAAAAAACAAACAGAACAAAATAAAATATGAAGATAGAGAAGAGAGAGAGAGAGAGAGAGAGAGAGAGAGAGAGAGAGAGAGAATAAGGGGCAACGGGTAAAAAAAAAAAAAGAAGGAATAGCTTAAAAGGAAAGGGAACGACAATATTTCTTTAGTTTATTTTTTTTTTTTTTTTTTATTTTTGTTTCATTCTTTTTCTCCTTTTTTTTTTTCTTTCCTTCTCCCTTTCCTCCTCACCTTCCTTCCGTCGCCCTTCGCACCAACTCTTAAACGGACAGCTAAAATTTGTTTATGCAAATTTTAATTGCGGACCCATAGCGTAACTCCTAATTTCGGTGAAATTAATACAAATTGCATTCTATCTCGGAGGCTGCGCTACGCTTACGTTCTCTTCTCAAGACTTCTCAGTTCTCTCTCTCTTTCTCTCACTCTCTCACTCTCTCACTCACTCTCTCACTCTCTCTTCCTGTACCTCTCACTCTCTTTCTTTCTCTCTCTCTCCCTCTCTCTCTCTCTCTCTCTCTCTCTTTCGCTTTCGCTTTCGCTCTCTCGCTTCTCCTAGGGATTTTCAACGAGAAGATCTATTTTTTTTTTCTTTTTTCTTCATCTCTTTTTTTCTTAAATTTTTTCTCCCTCGTTCTCGTCTGTGTATCATTCTCTATCTTAACTTTCTAACTTTCCGTGAAACGACAAGAAATGGAAGATCAACGTCTTCGAAAAAATTTCTTCTTCATCTTTTCTTTTCATTATCTCTCTCTCTCTCTCTCTCTCTCTGTTTTTTTTATTTACAAGATGAACTTTAAAAATTTTTTATGCGATTTGTAGAAAGTTAATTATTTTTTTTTTCAAAACTATTCAGACTAATTTTTCTTTCCAAATTGTAAAACTACAAAGACATTAATTATAAAGCTTTAAAGAGTCTCCAAAAAAAAAAAAAAAAGAAGAAGAAACGTAAACGTAAACAATTGATCTTCTAAAGATCATTTGAAAACTTTGGATTCATCCTGTATTTATTTACTTCTCTATTTATTCATATTTTTCTACATTCTACGTGCATGCAAAAAAAAGTATATATATATATATATATATATATATATAACAAAAATAGTGAAATTTATAAGTACAAACGCAGTTTCAATAAAAAGATCACG
>NC_060977.1:1910000-1967500 GCF_910589235.1 Vespa crabro | reverse complement strand
AAAGTAACAGCAAGTTTTGATAACTTTGACAAACCTTCAATGAGAATTTTATCATTAATTCTTTCGTCTGTTATCATACTGGAGGAAAAGTATATTCATCTTTTCATTATACGTATCTATCTATCTATATATGTATATATATGTGTGTGAATTAGCAAATTTACACGGAAAACAAAAAAAAGAATGTGTAACTCGTAAAAAAATTCAAACAATTTCTTCGATAAAAGTTACAACTTGATCAATTTTTAAACGTTACTTGATAAATTTTCAAGCCGAATTATAGCACTCATTTTTTTCTTATCGATCTAACTGAGAGGTAGAGAGAGAGAAAGAGAAAGACAGAGAGAAGAAAGCTATTCATATTTTTATACTATACATACGTTTATGTAAATATGCAAATTTAAATGGAAAAAAATTGTAATTCAAAATAAAATTCAATTTTACAATTTCTTTGATAAAAATTGTAGAAAGTTTTGGTTTCCTGATAAACTTCAAATTCGAATTTCACTTGAAGAAAAATATTCGCCTATTTCTACTATACATATACATATGCATGCATATACGCACATATATATATATATATATAAATTTGTTACAAGTAAAAAGAAAAAAAGGAAGAAAAAAAGAAAGAAAAATAAAACTCGAGGGAAAATTGAATTTTACAATTTTTTATCCTACAAAAACAAAGAAAAAAAAAAAAAAAAAAAGAGAAAAAAGATAGTTCTTATAACTCGTTGAACTTTCGAAGAGTCTTAATTTCGGTACTTAATATTCTCTTATCGATCAAACTGAAGAAAAGGTATTCGTCTTTCTACGTCTCCTGAGACGTCAAAAAGCACGTCTCGTGTAAAAGGGGCCGCCGTGCAAAAGGCATGCGACGAAAACGGAAGTCTCAACGGCTACTCAACGTTAAACGCTTTCCAGAATTCAAAGGGAGACGAATGAAATTTCGGCGTAAGTCTCCGATTATACTTCAACTTGCCTCGTCTAGTTCTCTCGTTCTGAATCTTCTCGTAAAACGAGCGTCGTCTCTCACTTTCTCGTAGGTGAAAATACGTGGCAAGCTTGGCACGCCCTACAAGCGACGTTACCAAGCATGCCAAGTGGCTGCTAATAAAGAGATGAGAAGAGAAGGGTAGGGGGAGGGGGAGGGAGAGAAGAGAAGAGAAACGTGATGTTGAAGTAAAAGAGAAACAAGAGAAAATTCACCAAGGAAGCTGAAAGAGTTGAAAGTTTCATATTGATTATTGTTAGGATGTTTTTGGCCTGGATATATCCGGTGGAACTGTAAGTTCCTGTGGATGATTTGAAAAAAAGAAAGAAAGAAAGAAAAAAAAAAAGAAAAAGAGAGAGAAAAGAAAAAGAAAGCAAAAAAATATCAATTACTCTTTCTCGAAACTTTTTGGGATAAATAATTCTTTTTCTTGTTCTCCTTTATTATTTCTCTTTTTCATATCGCAAAAAAGTTCCTTGGCTTTGTAGTTTTACGATCTAACCGAAAGAAAAAGAAAAAAAAATGGACAAAGAAAAAAGAAAAAAATAGAGAAATCATGCTCAAAAGTTTCGAAAATTAAATTCGAAAGTTAATTAATTTGTCAAATAATCTAGCTTTTTTTCTTTAATCCATCCTACTATATATCTTTGATTGCTCTCTCTCTCTCTCTCTCTCTCTCTCTCTCACTTTCTCTCTCTCTCTCTCTTTCCGTATAATGTACTAAAAAAATATTTAGTACAATAAATTAATATTAAAACAATAGTATATACGTTTATATATCAAATAGCACTTAAAACGCGTTAAATATAAAATAAATTTAATTTAGTATTTTAATTCACTTAAATTTTAGGGGAGTTACCTCCATCTAATGTCAATAAAATTAAACGCTCGACTGATTTTGACTGTTATCGAAACATTTCTATTTTGCATTCCAACGCGTAAACATCGACATTCATTTCCTCCGTGCGGTTAAGCTTCAATAATTTATACTATTGGTTATTTTATATTTATTTAAATAATCTAGAATGTACACGGAGTGCAGTGAACTAATATTTAGACAATAGTGTACAAACGCTTAAACGCATTCCGTAGTTCGTAAAATGCATTAAAATATAGAAAATAATTTTAATATAATTTAAATTTTGTATATCAAAATTGTTTTATCGCATTCAATATAAACAAAAACGAATATTTGTCAAATTTTAATGGTTATCGAACAAGTTCTCTTTTGCATTCTGACATGTAAACACCGAAATTCATTCTTTCCATACGGTTAAATTTCAATAATTTATACCATCGGTTATTTTATAATTATTTAAACGTTATATAATGTAAACGATGTACGATGAACTAATATTTAAACAATAATACATTCGCTTATTCGGCTTGGAACGCGAATTAAATATAAAATAATTTTACTTTAACATTTCAATACGATTAAATTTTCAACTCTGAGACGTTCGTTGAATTTAATATCAACAAAAACGAACATTCGTTTAACTTTAACTTTTACTATTTTTTCTCTCAGTAATCAAAATCTAAATTTAGATTATTTCATGCAATTATTATAGAACAAATGATTGAATATTTTAATGCGTTATCAAATTATTCTCTTTCTAATTTCATCAAAATATTATACATTATTATTATATATATTTGGATTTTGTATATTTAATCAACACCCGGTAAATAAATAGATTAGCTAGAATAACGTTATAAAATAATTTCTTAGAGAGATGCATTTTGAAAAATTAGAATGAGCCAACTCGTTCGTTTGTTCGTTTCTTCTTGTTATGTAACTACGTGTGCCGAACTGAAATCGGATGAATACTTCACGAAAATGAGTGTCATGTGTATTATATATCATGTTACGAGAGAAAAGAGAAATATATGTACAGGGTGGTCTTCTTCAATTTCTATTTGATTTTAAAAAAATATCGAAACAATTATGTTATCTACGATTTTCAATACTTTTTTTCTTTTGTGCTTAGGTCTATAATTTTACATAATTTGTAGTTTTACAATCGGAGGAAAAAGAAAAGTTTATCGTGATTGGTTTAAATAATTAATTAATTTTTTTTTTTTTTGGATATCACCTAAAAACTTTTGTTCCACCGTTTATACGGGTATACGTAGAGACATGAAATGAGTACAACATAGAAAGAGAGAGAGAGAGAGAGAGAGAGAGAGAGAAAGAGAGAAAGAGAGAGAGAAAGAGAGAGAGAGAGAAAGAGATGGAGAGTTGGGAAACCACACCTCTCGATCGCACTTTATCCTACTAACGAGCCAACTATTCGTGCGAATTCAACGAGCTGGCTCTACTCGAGTACTCTCACAATAGCGTCACAAAATTCCACGCGATTCAACCTAGATACAGAATTGATGATCCATATTATATATCCTTTGACATTACCATCAATGAGATGGATTTTCTAAATAAGAAATTATAACAATAATGAAATTCAAGAGTAATGAGCTATTAAATATATTTAACTATTGAATGGATAATGTAGAAAGATAAATTACGTACCTGTGACTTCGACCTAACCTATAATATATTTGCGTATATGTATGCAATCGTGTACATCGAGAATCTATTTAAATTAGAAATTAAAAAGATATTTATATTTAATTTCACATTAATAAAACTTTTAATGGCTTTATTTTAAATCTTATACGAAATATTAGCTTTTAATTATAAATAAAGTAATTAATTCATATATATACTTAAGTATAATCATATATAGAAAAGATGACGTCCTTTCAGCTTATTACGATGCAGTCCATCAATGTCCAAAATAAAAGGTTATTCACGTGTTAATTAAATACACACTCATTTATGCACATTTTTCCTTACAACTTTCACTATCATCTCTCCGAACTTCATTTCTACGCGTATCTTATTGTAATAATTAATATTCTTAGTTTCGATAATCGTTTCGATAATTTCGTATATCGCATTTTTAATGTTTCGATATTTTCGTATAATAAATCGAGATGATTATTCTAATTGGGCCATATTACAAATAAGATTCTGCGCATGCGCGATGGAATTACGTAATCACCTTACCTGATCGTATCAACGCCATTTTGGATTCGTGCCTTCTATAGATAGCAGCAGAACTTTCGTCGTCTCCTTAATTACAGGTAATTAATATATTATTTCTAACGTAGAGACTTAATTTACATAACAATCGATCGTCGAAAATGCAATTCCTACGTGTGAATGTTTTCACGTACTGGGATCCCTTCGTTTAAATGATATTCGCGAAAATAAAATCTCCGTATATGGCTTCACTCCTGGAGCTATGACGTAATATATATATTTCACGAATTTTTCAGCTTTGTTTTCACGATATCTCGATAAGTTTCTCGTCTTTTAACGATACTTTTATTAATAATCTTTCATTAATTGATCGCTTTTGATTTTGTCATACGTATATACGATTTTCACATATATGTATATATATATATATATATATACATACACACACATATATACACACACGTTAACATATATAAATATCTCATATGCATATCGATATTTCGTGCACATACACATACATATACACACGTACTACGCATTATAAATACATACAGAGAAGATTTTAATAGCGAGGGTGAGAGAGAGAGAGAGAGAGAGAGAGAGAGAGAGAGAGAGAGAAGAATAGCATTAGAATATTCGCGAATATTCCTACGTATTTCCAGTCTCTCTGCTAATCAACAAAACAAAAAACAGTTGAGCGCGAGAGAATATTCGGAGAATTTATAATTATTAAATTCTTGGAAAAGTACATGTAAACAATACACGAACGATCGAAAGTACGTCCTTGGCTTGACTTTCCCATCCCTACTCCGAATCAACGCAGTTCTCATTCCCGCGAGGACCTGTTCTGACGTGTTTAAACCTGCTCCAGTAACTCTGGATTTTCTAAGTTAATTAAGTAATTATTAAATCAATCATCTCATTTATTTTGCTTATATAAAAATATAATAATATTTTATAAGCTCGATTTAATCATTTGTCGTTTATTAATCACATTTTATATTATATTAATATATACATATATAACATTAATATATTGAATATTATATTAACAATATGTATATATGTATACTATCATATTACATATACACTTTCAATTATATATACACATATTTATATAGATAAATTTATTTAATTTTATTTTGTATTAAAAATATTCTCAAATTTTGTCTCGTTATTATTCATTGTAATAATAATATAATTGTTTAACTAAATGATACATTCAACAACAGTTAAGTTTCTATTGTTCTTTGTACACAGTGCTAATGAATAAATTTATCTATAAGAAATTTTAATTAAATTTCAAATACCATATAAAAATTTAGATATTAATTCTAATGAACTGCAGATTGAATAAACAGATCATATAAATACATACACTCATCATATGTACACACATTCATATATATATATAAACTTCATTTAAGCTTGTTTTTATATTAATAATATTCTTAAATTTTGTCTAGATCTTTTTCATCATATTCAACTAATTTGGAAACTTGGACACATTGGAGAACAACTATCACATACTTCCTGGTAATCTTCATACACAGTCTAGACAAGTAAGTTTATCTTTAAGAAATTTTAATGATATCTCAAGTAATATATACAAATTTAGATATTAATTCTAATAAGCTTAATACACAGATCATATATACATACATATCTTCATTATACATACATACATTCATATACATAGATATATTTAATCATAGTCTATATAAATAATATTCTTAAATTTTATCTAGTTTTTATTCATCATATTCAAATAATCTATCAATTTGGACAAATTCGATAGCAACTGTTATATACTTTTTTCTATTGCTCTTTGCATATGGTATATATTAATTTATCTTTTGAAAAATTTGAATTACATTTTAACTAATAAAAGGAATGACTATTAATTTTAATTATCTATTGCATTATACAACTTTGTATGTTCTATTGTCATTTTATTATAACTTTATATGCAGCATTATCTTCAGAACTTTTTTTTATACAAGATTTTTTATTTCTCTTAATAAATTTAGATGGATCTCTATACGCAGCAACCTCCCAGTGGTGAGATCCGGTAACCGGTATTGCGTATGTTAATGTATTTTACATTAAAAAACATACGCACTATCGGGCCAATAGCTGACGTTCGGTGCATTAGAACAAATTTTTGTATGATATTTAAATTTTTATATAGTATTTAAATTTTCTTATATAATATTAAAATTTTTTAATATGTTGTAATATAAAGTGTTTAAAATACAAAAAGGAATATTAATTGATAAGTATAGAGAGCAATATAAAAAATTCAATTAAAGTAGAATAAAATTTCAAGATACGTTTAATCGTTTAATTAATATTATAAGTATTATAACATAAATGTTACTGCTCCTTGTCTAGTTTTACTTTAATGCTATATCTATTTTGATTTGTAGGTATTTATGCGATTAGTATACTTCTATAAACATATCCCTATCGCGATTATATTTATCTTTAAACGATAGATACAACGCGATTTTTAATCGTTTCCTTTTCTTCATTTATTTTAATGTAGCTTACATGTTTTGCAGTTACATCTTTTTAATATTTTCCTATTTTTATTTTTTTTTTTTTATTTTTATTTTTTTTTTATTATTATTAAAGCATACAAAAAGATGTGTAATATAATCGTACAATTTCAGATTATGTAATTCAAATAATACGATTTTAAAGATGATTTTTAATATGAAATTAATAAGAAACAAATGCCACAGCTTGCTTTAACAATTTTTATTCAACAGGTCTTCAGTTGTTGATCGCGTGCAATGCGATCATAGAGTCAGTGCTTGTGCGAAATAGTTTGAATGTTTTGCAACCGAATAGGTTGCTTTAAAAAAATAAAATAAAATCGCGAATTAGAGTCAGTGTTGTTCGCCGATTAGAATTTTTCGGTCGCGTTAATAAAATCAAAAAACAAGAGAATTTATATAATATTCTTGTTAAAACCATTTGTTCGCCGCGTTGTTAGAATCATTAAACACACTTTCGGCCAATTCGGGAGAAGAGGATTGCGTTGCGATAAATATTGTTATGGTCGAAAGTGTGAATTTAAAAATTCATCTTTTTCATCTTTATCAACGAATATAATGCTTCGTCTGGATACAATTACACGTTAGTATCTTTCTTTATTCTAATCATTACTTCTCATTCATTGTTTATATTATATATATGTATATATATATATATACATTTTTTTTATCATTTTCATTCATCGAAGATATTTCTTTTAGACATGGAACATATAATTAATTATTTTTTGTGCCTTATTAATTACAGATCAATCAACGATTCAACAATAATATCAATCAACTTCACGACATCATTCGACCTACGTCGAGAGGGGGACGAGTGTTTTGGAGCCATCGCAGAACTTCTTAAGTAGTAAGTGAAAAATTTTAAGTTCCTCTGGTGCCCATCATGCCGAGGATGAAAGGTCCATATCGGCACGGGTTTACTGGTTGTATTCGTTGATGTCTCATTGTCCAAAACGAGCAAAAGTGACCGTGATTAAGATCTTTGATTTTTTTCACGAGTGGTTCCCTATATGTGTGTAGTTATTTCTTTTCTTGTGAATTTTTTATTATTATTATATAGATGTCAGGCTAGGGTCTTCTTGTTTCAAAGTCATTTAATTAAAAGTGCTGTTAATTAGCACTTTTTTTTCTCTCTTCGTCTTTGCTCGCGATATTAGTAATGAAATCGGGCATTCATTTACCCGATTTCGTCCAAATAAAGCATATAACGTGATCCTACGTTAGATGCATTGCTTCGTACTTAGTCTATTTAATCGCGATTTACATCGATATTTCAATATATCGATATATCAACAAATGAGCAAGAAGACAAACCCCTTCCGCGACGGATAGATTCTGTCAGTTAAGTGGTGGATCATAATCCCGTTCTTTCATTAGAACAGCCATTTGATGAAAGGAATCGTCCGAGGTTATTTTTTCTATGAATTAAATATTTCAATAAATTAAATATTTCAATAAATTAAATATTTCAATAATTTAAATTTTTCAATAAATTAAATATTTCAATAAATATTTTCTCCTAATCCAATTTCATAACTGCATAATTTGTATGTATATATACGAGATATATACATATTTCATACCTACATGTCAACACAGCTCTACCGCGGGTCGCTCAAAGGCCCTTATGCGGTGTGCAATGTAATAGAGTTGTATAACATTTTTTGCAACTCTAATTTTACCACAACGTGGTAACTATTATAATTATTATCATCATTAACTCCTTCCCCCCTTTTCCTCCATTTGTTTGAGTCCTTGCTAATAAGGTAAGCAATGAGACTCGTAGAGTCACAGCCCGTTTAGACCTAGTTTATAAGTTAATCATTTTTTAGTTCAGGATTTTCAGCGCTAATTATACTAATACCCGTTTCTTCCCCCCCATACTTTCTGCGTTCTCATCTATGCGTTTGCCCAGGTGTTACTCGTATGGGTGAGAAACAGTCAGCGTGGGTTTAGTTTTAAATTTCCCTTTTAGCGGCTGTCATTGTGCTGGTGATTGCACGGTGTACCTTGCACTTGTATGCGCGTTTTAGGTGGTGCATTGTACATCGTTTCGCGATAACTTTTTAATTAATAATAAATAAATATCTTATTATATTAATATCGTTTTGCATAGTTGCCACATTTTTCTGTGGAAAATTTGAAATACTCGTATTTATTACTAGTATCCATGTATATACTAGTATGTACTAGTATTTTTGCTTTAGTCATATATGCAATAATCATTAGCCGTGGCAGTCGATTACAGCAAATGGTACGTACTCCTAATATATTAGAACAATACGCGATTGAACTAGGGTGTCGGAGGTGTCCCGGGACATGCTCTCTAGTGTAGGCTTTTGCACCCTGGTGGAATGTGAGAGAACCGTGGAGTATATGTGTTGGTGTGAATGCTTTGCACTTTTTAAATATAGCTAATAGGCAGGCAGGTAGCATACCTTTTTCTGAGTGAATGTTCAAATTAATTTTAAATAAGTAGGTAGGGACCGGAAGACGACAGATCCGATTCTCACTCAGGAGTGGGAAGTCACGTTTCCGGGGATTTGTGAAGTTTCAGCAAATTTTACGATCTTTCAGCATGTCTGAATTATCTTTTATTCTTTTTATTTTTATTATTTTTCTTTTATTTTTTTTCTTTTTTTAGACAGTTTTTGCTGACACTTTGCATTGCGCTATGTATCAGTATCAAAACAGTTCGAAAAACTTTGCACCAAATGAGAACATTAGATGCATCCCATGTCTTTTGAACTTGGCAAAGGATTTTGAACTTGTTCGATACTTAGTTATAAATTAACTCTTGCACTTCGCGATTCTTGAAATATTTATGAATCTATATGTTTTTCGTGATCCTGATATTTCATAACTGCATAATTTGTATGTATATATACGAGATATATACATATTTCATACCTACATGTCAACACAGCTTTACCGCGGGTCGCTCAAAGGCCCTTATGCGGTGTGCAATGTAATAGAGTTGTATAACATTTTTTGCAACTCTAATTTTACCACAACGTGGTAACTATTATAATAATCATCATCATCATTAACCTCCTTCTCCTCCTCCTGCTTTTGTGTGAGCCGTTGCTCAAAGTAGAATATACTTGCATACGTAAAATAGAAATATTACAATTCTCGTGATATTAAATTTTTTACCGAAACTTTTTTCATCTTTTAAGTGCAAGAAGTTAATCTTAGTTTGTAATAGGTTCATCGATTACAATGAATATCATATCTGCTGGAGCATTCGATTAAATGTGCCTGTGTAAATGTGCACAGTTGGTGGATTCTTTGAGTCCATTGATTGTCCACAGGCTAGGATAGCTTTACGGGTTAGTTCAAATATTTATATGTAAATCTTTTATTTTTTTTAAATAAATAAATAAATAAATAAATAAATAAAGATCATTAGAAAATCGAGACGCACCCAGGTAGAGTAGAAAACGCAGTTGAGTATACGTTTTGGGATTCGTCAGTGCCATTTAGGGTGATTCATTCGCGAATTTTGCCATACTTCAGTGGTTATATTATTTAGAAGAAATCGATACTTTACGTCGCAAGCACTTACCGTTCGTTAGGTTAAGTAATAAAACAAAGAAGAAAAAGAAAAAAAAAACCCTCAGCGAAAATGTGTTCTTTACTTCCCAACTCCTTAGCTTGCGATTATTGCGTCTCGTCTAAATGCGTGCGTTAACACGAATGGTTTGAGTCTTGTTACGTAAAGTGAGATCAGGTCGGGATTAGGTCGGTTTAGATTAGGGACGATTTCATTCTTATAATATAATCCACTGCGGTATATCAATTTTTGTGGGTGCGTTGCTTTGAATGGTAGGGCGTTTTTTGATGCGTAAACTTATCTTGCGTCGCACGTAAGGAATGCTCCAATGCAGTAGTTAGGGCACGAAGCAAGAAGAGGCTATATGCCGAAGAGGCCCCCACAAATTGTGGCTCAAGAGGGCAACTATCGACTACAAGTCATTTTTCAAAGGTGCTCGGCATGTCGAACCCTTTGTTAATGGCTAGTGGTTTTATCAAAATCTCATTTACCCTTTTACCACGTTGACACTTTTGCTCGTAGTAGTTTGATCCTGAATGGAGATGATGGACCATTCCATCTCCTTCCTACGGTGTTCCGCATTCGTGTTCGTGAAAAATTAAGATCTTTGTGATTAAAGTCAAGCTTGCTTTTCCAATTAATTAATTTATTAGAGTCTTTGTAAGTTTTGTATCTTAAAGTAAAGTCGAGTCTTTGAAATTTTTTCAAATTAGAGTCAATTTTTTATTTTGAAATATAGTCGAGTCTTTGCATTTTTTTTTTTTTTTTTTTTTTTTTTTTTTTTTTTTTTTTTTTTTTTTTTAATTAAAGTCGAGTCCTTTCCCTTTTCATTTTAAATTAAAATCAAGACATTGCGTTTTTCTTTTTAAATCAAAGTCGAGTCATTGCATTTTCCCCTTTTTAAATTAAAATCGAGCCCTTGCACTTTGCTTTTTTAAATTAAAATCGAGCCCTTGCATTTTAAAGTTTGAAAGTAAAGTAGAGAGTCTTTTCTTGATAGTAAATTTTTAGTTATAAAAATAGAGTCACGCTCGTTAAATATTGTGTGGACAACCGTGGCCTGCAGCAACATTGCACTCAGGAGTGCTACTGGATACCCAAGTATTGTTGATTTTTAATTCAGAATAATCATATTTTTTTCTCTTTCATTTTTATAATTACATAATGTGTATGTATATATACGAGATATATACATATTTCATACCTACATGTCAACACAGCACTACCGCGGGTCGCTCAAAGGCCCTTATGCGGTATATATAATATAAACATAGGGTTGTAAAACCATTTTTACAACTTCCTAGTTTTACCACGAGTTGTAAAATGACTCATATGTGGTAATTATCATCATCATCATCATCATTATCATCATCCCCATTATCCTTTTTTAGTCTAATTCTAATTATTCCTGATTAATTTAATTATTCTAATTATTGTGATTATTCTGATTAAAAATCTACAAAGCTTGATGATTACATCGAGGGAGTACATATACCTGCATTCAGGAATGCAAATAAATATATTACAGCAAGAATATATATTTTTCATTTAAAATGATCAAAAATAAATATATGAATGAATGCACTAATAAAGATATTTGATCAATCAACATTTAAATATTTCAATTTCATACAATATCCTTTTTATAAATAGACAACATTTTTTTTTTTTTTTTAATTCCATATATAATAATTGACTTATATTTAAATAATTATATATAAATAGTGCAAATGAAAGAAATTAAATTTTGATAAAAAATATATAAATCTTGCTAAATGAATGAAATGACATAAATGGCAGCCAGCACTCAGGAGTGCATAATTAAAATATATCAAGGGTATACATTTTTATTCCAAAATTATTGAAATGGGAAAATTACTGAATATATATATGAGAGAGAAAGGGAGAGAGAATATTTTCATTATATATATATATACACATATGAAAGTTTCATAAGAAAATGTAAGAAGATATAATGAATGATATAAAGATTATTAACAAAATGTTTATATACATGTAAGAGAAATATGATTATTTTTTGGAATAAAAATGCATTAGTCTTGGTATATAAATGAAGCGATTGAAATGGCTTGCCTGCACTCAGGAGTGCATATGAAAGATTCACAGTAAGTACATACCTGCATTGAAAAATGTAGATGAACATATTATAGTAAGGATATACATTTCTCACTCAGAATGATCAAAAATGAATGAATGGATGCACTTATGAGAATATTTAATGAAAAAAATCTTTCAATCTTTGATGATATTCGTTTCAATGGATTAATCTTATCTAAAGATAAATACAGAAGACTTTATTTTCTTTCATATATAGTAAATGATTTCATGTATAATAATCGAATTACATTTAAGTGATGCAATTTAGTGGAAAGAAAATTTCTATCATTCTGATAAGAAATGTATGAGTCTTAATAAATGAACGAAATGAAATAAATGGCAGCCAGCACTCAGGAGTGCATATAAATATGTCAAGGGTATACATTTTTATTCCCAAATTACTAATTAATGAATATGAAATGAGAGTATTAATATATACATATGAAAGAAAGATAGAGAGAAAGAGAGGAGGGGGAGGAGAGAGAAACAGAGTATTTTTATTATATATAAATATATATATACATAAATGAAAATTCCATAACAAATTATTACACACATATGAAAGGGAAAGATTTATTCTTTGGAATAAAAATGCATAAGTCTTGGTATATAAGCGAAACGATTGAATGGCTTGCCTGCACTCAGGAGTGCATACAATAAGTTCGCCGTAAGTACATGCCCTGCATTCAAGAATGCAAATGAACATATAGTAAGGATGTGCATTTCTCCTTCAGAATGATAAAAATTAAAGGAATGAATGTACTAATATATAAGTATATAATAAATAAATATTTAATTATTTCAATCTTATGATATTTTTTTTTTCAAGAAAGAAAAGTCATTTGTTAATACAATTCAAGAATATTTCATACTCCTTTTAATATAATAATTTATTTATATTTAAATAATGTGCAAATTAATGAAAAGCAAATTTGAATTGTTCTGATTAGAAATGCATAAAAGTCTTGCTAAACGAGCGATGCAAATACATAACAGCCTTGCACTCAGGAGTGCATAAAATATGTCAAGGGTATACATTTTTATTTCAAATTATTTAAACGTAATTAATAAGAGAAAGAGTTTATGAATATACAAAGAAAATATTTTTATTATAAATATATATACATATATGTGAAAGATACATAAGAAATATGAAGAAGTGAAGTAATGAGAGATATGACAATGAATGTTTAAGAAGTGTTTACATTTATATATTAAAGAAAAATATGATTATGTTTTGGAATAAAAATGCATAAGTCCTTGGTATATAAATAAAGCGAATGAAAAAGGCTGTCCCACACTCAGGAGTGTGAATGAAAGTAATTCAGAATAGGGACAGGTTTGCATTCAGGAATGCACCTGGATACTCAAGCATATATAGATTTTTATTTCGGAATAATCATAAACTTTTTATACGATAATTTAAAAATAATTAATTTTTTTCTTTATCTTTTTTATACGAATATGCGGTAATTATCACGAGTCGTAAAATGATTTATATGTGATAATTATTATCATCGCATCTCATATAGATTTTAATTATTCTGATTAAAAATCTATAAGACTTGATGTAGTTAGGGAAATTAAGATCTGTTAAAGCAAGCAGTAGCGATGAAATAAATTTATAAAATAAATTCAATATATTTAAATATATATTTAAACTATTTTATGTTTAATACATTTAATATTTTTATATTTAATTTTATTGTTCTCCTTAAAATTTTATCTTGCATAACTATTTCATATATATGTATATATATACATTTTCAAAATACATGGTTCTGAAATTGTGCATATTGTATTACTATATGGTTTTTATTATTTAATAGATAAAAAAGTGTCATATATAAATGATATAAAATACGTATATCAGACACTTGATGTAACTACATACTTCGCGTTAATATAAACGTAATGATGTAAGATATTTGTAATCCATTGATTAAATATAAATCTAATCTCGTTATGGATATGATTATGGCGGTATACAAAATTGTGTATGCATTTTGTAATACAACACAAGGTGCAGTATACTTTTGCTTTTTTTATCTTTCTTTTTTTTTCTTTTTTTCTTTTTTTCTTTTTTAACGCGATTTAATTCTTAAATATTGTGAAACATTCACAATTCCCTTTTTTTTTTTTTTCATAACGTGTCTTGAATAATTTACAATACGTATTTATAATTGTATTAAACAATTGATAATTTATTGTGCAATTCTTTCTATTTTATATATATTTTTACATATTTCTATATATTTGTAAATAAAATCCACGCATAATTTCATATTTTTATTTTAAATGTAAAATAAATTTTCTAATGCATCGAGAATTCGAAATATTCAGTGCCAATTTTGTGGTTATTTTAATGCTTATTTTTTTTTTTTTTTTTTTTCATTTTTTTTCTGTTTTTTTTTCATTTTTTTTCATTTTTTTTCTTTTTTTTTCTTTTCATTTCAGCATTACAATCTGTGGATAAATATAAAATTTTATTTATTGAATTTATACAAAATATTTTACAAAATATTTTATTTATTAAATTTATACAAAATATTTTACAAAATATTATATGTATTACATTTATTAAAATTATGAAAATGTTTGCCCATGGATTGTACATACAATTTTATCTTCCCACACATGCCCTTTTTATATAGTTTTCTGTTACAGAAAGGTGTATTTTCAATTTTTAAGGATAAATATTACAAAATATCCTTTTACGTATCAATGGGTATTAACAACAGCATCGCAAATGATATTTCAATTGAGGACTTGAATGAAGAATTGGGATTAAAAAAAAAGGAAAAAGAAAAATAATGGAGGTTGAATTGTTTCCAATAATTTTATTTTTATTCATTTAAAATATTCAATTAATTTTTAATAAATTTATACAGAGTTTGATTTTTGTTACAGGAAATATCGTCTAAATAGGCAAGATTCGATTTCACTCTTCGTTGGTTGTTTTGTTTTTGTGTATGAATGTGTGCGTACGAGTGTGTGCATATGAGTTATTATAAAATAATTTTTATTTTAATATATGTTTTATTTTCAGAAAGTAATACAATTGCAAATTTTTTTATGTACGCAGGTTATTTGTTCATCATATAAAATTTGCATATTAATTTTTATTGCTTCTTGTTTAATTATAAAAATGTTTTTGATGTTTTGTGTTCACAGTGCGGCTGCTGATTTATTACATTAAATTCGTATATTATTGTGATTGTTTCTTGTTTAATTATAAAAATGTTTTTGATGTTTTAGGTTCACATGGGACTGCTGATTTATTGCATTAAATTTGTATATTATTATAGGTTGCTTTTCTTATTTAATTAATTAAAAATGTTTTGAATGTTTCATGTTCACAGTGGGACTGCTGATTTATTATATTAAATTTGCATATTATTATGATTGCTTCTTGTTTAATTATAAAATGTTTTTGATGTTTCATGTTCACAGCGGACAACTGATTTATTATATTTAATTCGCATATTATTATGAACGCTTCTTGTTTAATTATAAAATGTTTCAGATGTTTTATATTCACAGCAGGACTGCTGATTTATAATATTACATTCGCATAATATTGTAATTGCTTCTTATTTAATTATAAAATGTTTCAGATGTTTTATGTTCTTAGCAGTTGATTTATAATATTACATTCGTATGTTATTGTAATTGTTTCTTATTTAATTAATAAAATATTTCAGATGTTTTCTACTCACAGGTAACTTTACAGATTTATCATTTGAAGAAATTGCTTTTAGGTAAACGCAAAATATAGATAAGTTAAACGCAAGGTATAGATAAGTTAAATTATAAAATAATATTATTGAATGCAACGAAAACAAATAATGAGAAACAAACTAATCAATTTTTAATCTTACAGAATATTACATTATTTCTGATATTTTTTATGTAATATGATAATTGGATTATATATTAAATTTCAATGTAATATACATAAAAATATATTAGATATAATTAATATTAGTCTGCTTTAATCAGGGAATATATATCATAGATTTTTTGCATAATTATTCACTACCTCATTCTATTATCAATTTCAATATAATATAGAACAGGATATACTAAGTATAATGGATATTAGCCTGCGTAGGGAATAGAGTACTGTTAAAAGGTCTCTATTCCTGTTATCGGGTAGGTAGGTCGATAAACGATTCATAAATTTTCGTCTAATCTCGATTGATTAGAAAAAAATTTGTTGCTTCGTTCCGCGATTGATATTTTGATTTTTCTTCCAAATTTTTTATTGGATTTATTATGTGATTTAATATGTAATTTAATAATTTCTTCAAAAGTAATTCATTTATTAAAGTAAAAATAGTAGAGTCTTAGCCCGTGGGTCTCCGTATGCAGCAACCTCCAAGTGGTGAGACCTGGTAAATCGATATTACTTGCGATATATATGATAAATCTATATAACGTAAGTACTGTCGAGCTAATGGCTGCACTTAAATTCGATCAAACTTTACTGTTTTTTATGATGACTTTTTTTCTATCTTTTTCCAAATTATTCATTTTTCGTATGTCAAAGATTTTCACAAATTTTCTTTTCAGAACATATCAAGATATTTACTGAAAACATTGAATAAATATTTAGATGGATTATTTTATTAATTAATACATTAATTATTATATCTGTTTTGATGTAATTAATTATTCAAAAATTTATACAACTTCGCCACAAAAAGAAGAAATACATCTTCAATGTTTTCAATAATAATAATAAATGAGGTTTCTCATTAATGGATTTTTTCGGCTGAACGATATAATTAATTTTATTTTTTTTATTTATTTATTATTTTTCTTTTATTTTTTTTTTTTTTTTTATTTTCTTTTTTCTTGTTACGTGAACGTAGAAACGAAAATTTAACGTTGCTTTTCATGCTAGAATGAACAAATAAATAGACGGATAGAAAAAAAGCATATTTGATATTTTCTCTAGATATAAAAAGTATGATAAAAAATGAACACGTAAAACATTATCGGACGTTAAAGTCGAGAGAGAGAGAGAGAGAGAGAGAGAGAGAGAGAGAGAGAGAGAGAGAAGAAATATTAGTAACCCGATAAATACTCTAAATTTAAGAAAAAATAATGACGAAAGTGTCGATAATTTAAGACAATATTTACGAGCTTTTAACATCCCCCGACTGTTAACGAAATGCAAACAGCTCATGCACCGACTTTTGTGTTTTTACACTTTACAAGATATATAGTACCAGGCGCATTAAAATGTACGCTATTGCGATTTACGTAAATGATAAATCCTATATCCTCTTTGAATAATAAATATAATTTGACTATGCATTTCGCTATTGTAATGGGACATACATAATCGAATAAGTTAATCATAAAAGCTTGCATAAATGATCGCCCCTATAGCATTAGATATATCAATATGTGGATATTATTCATAAATGAAAGAAATGGTATAAAAAATATCGTCGTTTTTTCTTTTTCTTTTTCTTTTTTTTTTTTTTTTTTTTTTTTTTTAAGAAAGACGAATTTATTGTGCAAAAGTTTTTTCACTTTATAGATATAAAAGAAGCTTATTCTCGTTCGATTTGACGAAAGTTTAGTTAGATTTCTTTAGATCGTTCTGTTTCACAGAAATTCGTACATACATACATACATACATACATACATACATATATGCATACTCTCTCTTTTTCCAAGCAATGTTCAATTTCGAGAGATGCCGGGTTAGCGTTTATCGCTAAAGCACGCAGATCCTCTCATCGATCAATCACATTCTCATCACTTTGATGCGTTCCCTCTCCACTTTAGGCCAACGCTTTAGCAGCACGTCGAAGGACAAACAACAATTTGCGGAAATCAGAGACGATGATGCTTTAAAAATTAAATTTCGTCGATGATAGGCGTTATAAAGGACGTATAATAGTGTGCAGAATCAATATGTATACATACATACATATATATATATATATATATATATATATACATACATTATGTGATACTTCATATACGTGTCTATCTCATTTTCAATATTTCTTTTTCGTATAATCGATTATTTGAAATAATGTTTAATAAGAATTCAATGATTTTACTTTGAGCACCGAAAACACAATAGATTATCTAACTTTATATATATATATATATATATATATATGCATGCATGCATGCATGCACGCACGTACGTACGTATATACATATATATGTACATTACGTTATTGCAAATCGACGAAATACAGGAAATGAATATTTCATATTTCCCACTAATATTATCATCGTAAATTCAACCTTAAATGTGTATCCGATCAGAAATAATAATTAGCTAGAATGAAATCAAAGGCTGATTACGCATCATTAAATAATCTATCGTGGCGTATAATTATGAGCCAACGTTATTAATACTATCACGTACGTTTAATCTTCCAAATGGTTCTGCGCCCATCGTTTCATTGTTAATGGTAAAATTTGTCGCTATGGATCAGCCAAGGATCAGTACAAATCGTTTATGACAATTATTTTTATGCTTTTTCTTGACGATAAATGTTATAATAAAATATTATATGTTTCAGTTCACACGTAGCATTATATGAACGTAATAGAATGAGTAATACAATTTTCAGAAGTTTGTTAAAAATCAAACAAATCAAAGATAAATCTTGTAAACACGATTTTACATAGACAACTTGTCCCCCTCGGCTTAAAATACGAAATATTTCATGATAGTATCATCAGTCTCTTTGTAAAATTTTTACGAGGCAAATGAAATTCCCAAATGGGTATTTTATGAAAGAATATAATAAAAGAAAAGAAAATGATAGGAAAGGAAAAAAAATTCGAATGAGAAAAATACATAAATATTACGTCACTTTATTGTCTCATTAAAGTAATATACCATAACGTTTGTTAAAAAAAAAAAAAGAAAAAGAAAAAAAAAATTTTTCTCTATACAGCTATAGTTGATCTCTATTCATTTTATTTTGTTTTTTTTTTCTTTTTTTTTTTTTTTTTTTTTTTAAAATAATTAAATCAAGTAAAAAATTACATTTGTAATTATTTGAAATTATTTCTTTGAAAATTTATTATCGAATATCGAAGTTTCTATCGATCTAATTAAAGCGACGCACCGTAAATTTATTCCATTAAAAAAAATCATATTCTAATCGTCAAATTATAATCATGTTCGTTTTATTTTACTTCTTTGCGTTTTTTTTCCTTCTCCTTAAAAAAAAAAATATATATATATATATATATATATATTAAGTAAATGATTTAAGGTTATAATTTTATTCCTGTGATATCTTTGAAAATTCGTTTACTAATATCATCGAAGTTTGTTCTCGAGCAGCAAGTTGTCTTCGTTAGAATCTAATCTCTTTTCTTTTTTCGCACAACCCTCTTGGACAGCTCTCGGCAAGCTTAACCCGAAGCAAAGAGAAACCCTTTAAGTGGCATTGATTATTCCATCGGTAAGATATGCAAATCGTCTCTACTTTTCTCCGTATCTTTCTCTATCGCCACATGCCACGCGCGACCAACATTTACGTCTTTCTTTATTCCTCTTTTTCTATCTCTATCTCTATCTCTTTTTCTATTCTTTTTCTCCCCTCTCTTTTTCTCTCTTTTTCTCTCTTTCTCTTTTTCCACTACGATCTCACGCAAGGCGTAACGTAGTAGTCACTGTAACGTGATTTACGTTTTCTAAAAAAAATATATACAGTGGAAAGAATCAATGTGCTCTTCTTGCCAAGTTAATTTCTCTCTCTCTCTCTCTCTCTCTCTCTTGCTCACTAACTCGAACTGGAGACTGATCTTTCAAAAAAGAAAGAAAAAAAAAAAGAAATAGGGAAAAGAAAAAAGAAGAGAATTAGTTGTTAAAACACGAACACGGAACTTTAACAAATTTCTGAAGACTCCCTTACAGTATTTCAAGATGTACATATATACATACATACATGCATAGATACATACAGACGTATCTAAGTATATGGTATAATACCTACAATAGTGCGAAACTGCCGAGGGCAATCGAAATATCAGGAGCAGCTGCGAATCCTTTCCAACCCCGAGAAATGCCATAAAATCGTCTACGTGAACAAAACTATACAGCTTGACGTAATGAAGTGTAACCGTGAACTGAACTATCTTCATTTTCTCATTCTGTTTCTATAATTATTTATATTCCTTGCAATTGTAACAACGCATAATTTATATATTATGTCATATTATTAATATTAATATTATTTATACCAAACTACTTCTCTCTCTCTCTCTCTCTCTCTTTTTCTCTATAATATATTGTATCTATTATTATTCATATAGCAATATTTACTATATTGCTATATTCAATAGTATTTCAATATTATTCAATATTACTATTATTCAATAGTAATATTTTATACGATATGAAATACTGTATATTGTTAAATATTTAACGAACATTAAGCTTCGGATAAAATAATTAAAATCAATATTGTTATTGTCTAATCATTGAAACAAAATTAAAAAACGAAAATATATATATATATATATATGTATTAATAATTAGGAGGACAAAAATATTATGTTAAAAATAGATGAAAAGAAAAAAATAGAAAGAGAGACCAAAAAAAAGTCTGCACTTTTAGACAGATAGAACTAAACGAGAAGGTTATGTAAGGGGTTCGATCGATTAAAAAGGTTGGCTGGTCGATTTGGATAGGGGGGAAAACGTAATCGGAAGACGAGCTAAACGGGCGCACTATTACTCTCATCGCATCGCATCGCATCGCATCGCATCGCATCGCATCGCATTGCATCAAGGGTTTCGCGTTAACGCCGCAGGTGGAAGGTTACCGGCACCTAAAAGGTCTTTGTTCTCTCGCGGTTAGGGCTTTTACATGCTTCCACGTGCGGATCCATGAAATAATAGGATGGCCCTACCACCGTCGTCGACGACGACGGCAACGACGATGACGACGCTGGATGGGAAACAGCAGGAAAGTCTACGTCGTTTTCATCGTCATCGTCGCCGTCGTCGTCATTGTCATTGTCTTTGTCGTTATCATTGTCTACGTCCTCGTCGATTCGTTGTGTGTGCGTACGTATGTAAACGCATCCCTTCTATCGACGGCAGCACTTTCAGTTCCGGCCGAGCAACGCCAGGCCAGAGTGCTTACCACCCCTTACAGCTTATACTCGTGAGTTTAATTATTCATATAGTAATTTCGTGCCATTGTCAGGGCTCTAATAGTCGTTGGCTTTTAATAAAGGTACTTCTACCTTCTACCCGGCTGGATTTTCATTGTCACATTCTTCTATCTTTTTTCCTTTATTCGGTTTTCTCTTTCCTTCACTTCGTCTATTCTCTTCTCTTTTCTTCTCTTTTATGTCTTTTTTCCTCACTTTCTTTTTCCTCCTCTTTTTTTTTTTTTTCGGCCATCGCCTTTTTTTTACGAGCGATCGCTGTGATTTCGATACGATCCTGATAGATCGTTCCTATCTCTAATATCTTTTCCCAATTTTTTTCATCATACCTTCTTTTCGTTCCTCTTGGCTCGATTAATCGATTGAACGTACGTTTTACGATTTTGAAAATATGATGATTACACAGGCGTTATGATACGACGTAGTATGAGTCGCAGACCTGATCTATTGTAAAATAAAAATCGTCGAGATTATATCTCGATCGACCCAGACGAGAACTGGCTCGTATTCGATCTAAATTTCATGAGAATCGTAACGTTATGTACACGTATAGGAGGAGATACGTAGATTGAAACTACCAGTGATTTTACGATCGCGACTCAGCGTCGAAGTTGGTGGTGGTGGTGGTGGTGGTGGTTACCAATGACACTGGCAATCTATTCTAGCATCGAAAGACGCAAAACCTTTGGCCGGTTTAACGGATAACGATTATGGCCGACGCGTTTTTCCGTTTCGGTAGCGATTTACGAGCGTGCCTTGTCGATCGTTGGTAAGAAAAAGATAGTACGAGAAAGAGAGAGAGAGAGAAAGAGATTCAAGAAAAGTTGGATTTTCCACGTCTGGGATATTTTTATCGTTCTTGACTGTCGACGATTTTGATGTTGGATGGAAGATGGTCGGATCCCAGAAACTCTTTATATGAAACGCTCGAGGTGCTCTTTGGGAAGTGAGACTTTTCGCACGATAAAATATACCCTGTTAACTATCGAGACGATCGCTTCGAGCATCGATATCCTATAACGAGAGTAGACAGCATATCGATAGTAGATATTTCCTTAGTTCTTTTTCTTTTTTCTTTCTTTTCATTCTTTTTCTTTCTTCTTTTTCTTTTTCTTTTCTTTTTCTTTTTTTTTCTTTTTTTTTTTTTTTTTTTAATATTTTAATCCTTCGCATAATGAATTAATAAAATAAAACGACGATATTTTATGTGGTTTATGTGATTGAAATATTGATGTAAAATTAGATATATGTCTTTTTTTTATTATTATATGCATAAGTATAGGAATAAAGATGAAGTGTCGAAAGCAGAAAATGTCAGTATAAATAGTTGACGGTAAAGAAATTGGATAAATAAATGATAATCTAAATGAAGTAAATTTTGCATGAAAATTTAAATGTGTTGGTCAATCAGAGAATTGACAGTTTTTTAAATAGGATTATCGAACAGTTATGTATGTATAATTATATATATATATATATATATATATATATATATATATATATATATATATTTATATATAATATCGTAAAAAAAAAAATATATATATATATATAAAAGGAAAAAAAGACGATTTCTAGAAAGATTTATCATTTTGATTATTATTCAAAGACGTTTTACAATACCACAGATTTTCTGCTTTCTCTCGTTATCCGCGATTTAAACTTATTTTTTTATTTTAATACTGCTCGCTGAACCGAGATCGCTTCGCAAAGTTTTAATAACCCGATCCTACAGCCCATGAAGCAAAAAAAAAAACAAAAAAGGAGTGATGCTGAATTGTTTGTGAGTTTATTTTCATCGACGTTGAAAAATGTACAACTGCATTTTGTTATTTTTTTTTTTTGATTTTTTTTCCTTGTTTTATTTATTTTTTCTTTTCTTTTTTCTTCCTTTTTTTTCACAATGCAAGCAAACTATAGTACTCGATGAAATACCAACTGCATCATTTTTCCTTGTCCGAGAGTTTGTAAATACATATTTCGTTTGGTTATCAAACGATAGACGATCAAGAACGTTACCATGAACATGAATCGATTACGATTTATGTATCTTTGTCTCTTTCTCTGTCTCCTCTCTTTTTTCTTCATTTTTCAATTGAAATAAAAACGTTCGGAAGTCGATGATTTTTTTTTCTTCAAAATTTCTAATCGAGAAAAAGAGAACAATCGTGCAATTCTTTTTTTTTTTTTTTTTTTTTTTCTTTTTTTGTAGACATTATTAATTTCAGAATATGCAATATCATCGAATTAATAAGAACGCGTAAAGGGAGAATAGTTTTTTTATGCTTGTTATTTCATTCGAAGGATAGAGATAAAATTAAGGAATAAAAACAATTTCCTTGCGTATTTTCAAATGTACAAGAACGATCTCGAAAAGCTACGTTTTTTTTTTTTTTTTTCTTATTATCTTTTTTTTTTTTTTACTCTTGCGTGTTTCCTTTATAGTTCATTTTCTTTCTTTCTCTCCCTCTCCCTTTCGTTTTTCCTCTCATTCCTTCTCATTCTTTCACACACACATAGACACACCTGTTCTTATACTTTTTATCCAGTCTAATAACGTAGAAACGTATAAAGCATTTTCCAAATGCAAAGATAATTTATAGGAACTATCTGACACGGAGTCGCAAGCTGTTACGATCGTAAAATTCGTTCTCTTGGCAGTCCAGTGTCACCGAGAGAGAGAGAGAAAGAGAGAGAGAGAGAGAGCCAGAGAGAAAGAACGAAAAAGAGAGAGAGAGAGAGAGAGAGAAGAAGAAGAAGAAGAAGAAGAAGAGAGTAGAAATTTCTGTGTGGACTTAAGAACGTAAAATTCGAGTAGCCAGGTGTGAGACGAAAGCTGACGATTCACGAAACGAAAGTGCAAAGAAATGATAAGAGAGAAATTATTATAAGAAGGAAAAGAAGAAGAAGAAGAGGAAGAAGAAGGAAGAAGAAGAAGAAGAAGAAGAAGAAGAAAACTGTAAAATGTATCATACGAACGAAACGTAATAATCCAGATTGAGATTAAATAATTTTAGGGAACTCGATCTCCCTAGATCTCGATGGTGAGATCGATTTAACGTTAAAACCTCTTCGACCCTAAAGTAAGTCTCCATCTGAATACTAATCAAGGAAGGAGAGAACAGAATCGAATCGACGTTACGTCTACTCACCGAGAATTGTTCCTGATCCTTCCTCTTACCATTTCAGTCTCAAGTACCCGAATCGTGCTTCTCCGTGAGCAAAGAAGACAGACTGACTGAAAGATAGAAAGAGAGATAGAGATAGACAGAGAGAGAGAGAGAGAGAGAGAGAGAGAGAGAGAGAGAGAGAGGGAGGGAGAGAGAGACGAATGTACGTTTTCTCGATGGTACGATAGGTATGGGAATCAATTAATGGCTGCCACAACGACGACGAGTACCAAAGTGAGAAAGATAGAAATAGAGAGAGAGAGAGAGAGAGAGGAGAGAGGGAGAGAGAGAGAGAGACAAATATAGAGAAATCTTCGTAAGAGATAGCTAGAGAGGAAGGTCCAGTGCGTTTACGAGAACATCGGAAGACCGCAAGAGCTCTCCTCTCTTCACCTAAACTAAGCAAACGCGTTACCTTCGATGCATATGCATCGACCACTTTCGCCTGACCTAGCCGCATAAATTCTAATTGGATTTGCCACGATATGCGGGAACGGGTTTGAAAGTTACCGCCAATGAAAACGTTTTCTTCCTTCTCTCATCTAAAAGCTTCTACGAATTAATTTATCTAATCTCTTCGTCTTCTTCTTCTTCTTCTTCATCATCATCATCTTCTTTTTCTTCTTCTTCTTCTTTTCTTGACAATGATCTCATATTTTGAATTAGAGATTTTCAAGTTAAATAACGAGTATATCTCATTGGACTATAGGACGGATTATAATTTTACTTTGCTTCCTTTCCTTCATCAAGCCTGTCTCGCCCACCGCCCTATCTCCCCCCCCGTCCCCCCCCCCACAGAGTACCTACACCATTCCTATCCTCCCTTCTCTCCCACCTCTCTAGTCCATCGCGAGCTCTAGGCGCTAAGCTAAATCTCCTACTTTTTGCTTTTTCGCACAAGTTTCAAATCCAACGCGCTTATGCGAGTAGCGGACAAGGGAAGGCTTTTAACCGGCGGTAAAGCAATTACGTTAATAAAGCTTGGAAATTTTACTCTTTCATCCTCGAAAACGTTTCTACGCGGTCGACCGCGCGCGTCGTACCCCGACTTTATATACCAACTACGTTGTCTTCTTCTCGATTTTATTTCTGATTTACTCTAATATTTATTTCATAGTTTAGAATAGATTTATCCAAATATCCAAATTTTGTTTAATACGGATGTTTCACTGGTTAGAAGAAGGAGGGGAAAAAGAAATGGGAAGAAAATGCTTGAGTCGGATAAAATTGATTTCTTTTTTTTTTTTTTTTTTTAGTTGGAATAGACATCAAATAGAGTTATAGTAGGGAAGTAACATGACTCGTAATCAGTAAAAAATTCTATCCTCGTGGACTGAGTAACGATAAATACGTACGCAAATTGAAGAAAAGAACCAATTCAGCTTTTCAACTTCGACAATTCGAAACATTTCTCGTTCCCTTCTTTTCCCTTTTCTTTTCGTTTTTTCTTTTTTTTTTTTTTTTTTCTTTTTTTTCTTTACTTTTCTTTTTTATTTCTCACATAACTTCTTCCTCCGACATTAGTTCGGGATTCTACCCTAAACGCTCTTTCGCGCAAGGTACACCAAGCTGTTTTGTGTGAGCAAATTTATGGTATTGACACCGGCGTTAGCATTAATAGATACCACAAAGGAGGGTGAGTAGTATACATATCTCTTCTCTTGTACAGTTTACCCTCCTATTTGCTTATACACGCGCACGCGCGTACACAGTCACTCGCGCGCATACACAATCTCTATATATATATATATATATATATATAAAATAAAATAAAATATATATATATATATATATATATATATATATATATATTTAATCTTGCACAATAAAATGCTCTTCTATAAGACGCATCTGATATATATCTTGTTGTAATTAACAGTACACTACGAAGAAGTTCGAAATTTCCATCCGTTGTTTTTGTTCTCCTGTAAGATTAAAAATACGAACGTTATACTATTGTAAAGAACAGAAAAACAAGAAGCCATTTGGAGAAAGAAGTAAAAAGGGCGATCTATTTACTCTCGGATAACTAACTACTAGTCGTTACTAACAGAACTAGCTTATATTGCGTTATGTTATATCAAATGTAAGTAATTAACAGAAAGTTTCTGTTCCATTTTACTTATAGTCGTTAGATGAAACGTTAGTGAGGATAATTAAAGAAATAGGAACACCAAGAATGGTGGTGGTGGGACTTGAGGTGGAAGGTGGTGTGGGTATGGGTGTGGGTGTGGAATTGTGTGTGAAGTTCTAGGGATGGGGTTGGAAGAGAAACACTGTGTCGAGAGACTAAATCAGAATGGAAAAGAGAATTCCCTAAGAGCATTTTTCATTTAATGAAGTCTCTTTCTATATCACTTTCTTTTTTTTTTTTTTTTCTTTTTTTTTTCCTTTTCCTTTCTTTTTGTCTCTTTTTCCTCGTACTTTTTTTTTTGTTTTTTTTTTTCTTCTTTTTTTCTTTTTTTTTCTTTCTCTTAGCCTCGGATATCCGTCGTCGAATGCAAGATCGATTCTCGCTTCTATTAATACTCTCGAGTTTTATATCGATAAAATAAGAAGAAAAAGGGAGGGGGGAAACGATAAAAAAGAAAAACGAGGACGAAGAAGAAGAAGAAGAAAAAAAGAAAAAAAGAAGAAGTAGAGGAGAGGAGAGGAGATTTAAGCAGATTTAATAATCGTTCAAACGCGGAAGGAAAAGAGAAAGACAGAGATGACGGAGAAGATGCTCGAGTCTGAAAGAACTCATTGAGCCGACCATAATGAACTCGGAATGAAAGACGGATTCGGAAGTCGGGTCAGCACCCAACTACCGACTATGTCGATAAGAACGATGACGACGGAAATGATGATGTTCCAGAAATCCGAACGATTGGAAACTACTTGAGAAGTATTGTCAAACTTATTGAAAATGAACTAAGAAGGTATTCCTAGATATGATATCGTCGATATCTATTAAAATTTGAAATCATTCAAAACGAGATATAAAGAAAATCATTAATGATAAATTGATATTTATTTGCTCAACAAAATCATCGTACATTACATTTGTGATTTTTTTATATTTATTTTCATATTGTGAAATAATATCACGATGTATTATTATGTTATTACAACGTAATATTGTCTGACAATTTTTTAGATATCGTAGATAAAAAAAAAAAAAAGAAAGTTTGATCGACAAAACGACGGGGAGGGGATGATCCAGTAAATTTTCTGTTTCTCTGTGAAGTGATCCAAAAACTGGTTGCGTTTATAAGACTCTTATTTTCCTGACGTAGCAAAGTCGACATACAAGATACTCGCTTTTAGGGATACTCGCTTTTAGGGATAGTACAAAAGATAGGGATAAAAAGAGAGAGAGAGAGAGAGAGAGAGAAAGAGAGAAGAACGAGACGATTTTACGAGCAAGTTTCGCGAGCTCGTTCGATTTTATGAAATCGACGATCGTTACTAAGATACCTAGAATTGGCTGAGAAAAGGTTGAGAGGAGTTCTCGATTCTTCTTCAGTATCCAGAGGAGGACCGACCGATGACCAACGAGCGAAAGAAGAAGCCGAGAAAAAGGTATAGAAGGATCGAACAAAGAAGGCATATCCCTTCTGAAGAAAGAAGGTACGAAGAAAAGTGTGAGTATGGTGAAGTAGAAGAGAGAGAGAGAGAAAGAGAGAGAGAGAGAGAGAGAGAGTGGTGAAGGTAGTTGTAGTAGAAGCAGCAGCTACTACTGTACTACTAGGGGCTACGTGAACCGAATAAAAGTCGACGTCGAAAATATGCTACTTCCAAACAGAGAACCTATGGCAGCCTTCTTCAAAATGTGGGGATCTTTATTTCATGTTTTTATTACCTTTTCTCACTTTTCCTTCTTCGTCGTCGTTTTCTTCTTTTTCTTTTTCTTTTTCTTCTGTTTCTTTTTCTTTTTCTTTTTCTTCTGTTTCTTTTTCTTTTTCTTCTTCTTCTTCTTCTTCTATAAATTTCTTCGATCCATCTTTGATATTATTTCGAGATACAACAATGTCACCCTCATGGAAATAACTGATCGAAAATGTAAAAGAAAAAAACTATCTCTCTCATTTAGTCTCTATACAATTTTCAAGGACATGATTTACGAGTAAGAGAATTCTCCTTTTACACTGAAATAATAAAACGATGAAAGGTAAAAACTATAACGTGAAAAAAAAAAAAAAAATTGAAAAGAAAAATGTATATCTTGTAAAAAATAAATTTAGAACGATCGAAAAGTCTGAAATATTTTAGATAACTTTTTGTTCCTTTTAAATTCTTTTTCAATCAATAGGATAATAATAATTCTATGAAATAAAAAATACAATAACTTTTAAACTAATTCATAAACATTTGTATAGATATAAAAGATACTAGAGTATTCGTTGTTTTTGTTCTGTAAATTCTTTTTAGATGAAAAAAAAAAAAAAAGAAAAAAATAAATAAATAAAAAAAATAAAAAAAAAAAAAGAAATGAGAATAATAATTCAGAAAAGAAATCGTGAAATTTGATAGAAAATGAAAGTTTCTTAGATAATAATCGGAATCGACAGTTCGATTTTCGTCGTGAAGTCCATTCTCGTTTTCTCAGCTGGACGTTTCGATTTTCCTGAATATCATGCCAATGAGATCTTCCACGGGAGATCGGATATGCCACCGCGAACAAAGGAGTCAAGAGGACTGATAAGAAAGAAGAATACACGAAGACGTTTACGGTATCAAAATCACCTGGGAGCAGTCTTACGAAATGGAACAAAAGTTCGATGCCTTTCTCGTGCACGTATACGATTTTCTTTTATCCTTTCGTATCTGCGAGAGAGAGAGAGAGAGAGAGAGAGAGAGAGAGAGCTACTACCATTGGCATTTTATTTCCATCCCCCAGCCCCGCCACCCCATAAATAAACCATTTACGATTCTTTTCTCGATGAATCATCGTGTACGTGCACAATGAGACTTCTACGAATTAATTAGAAACGATTAAAATAAAAAATAAAAAAAATAATAAAAAAAAAAAAAATAATAATAATAATAATAAAATAAAAGCAACGATAAAACACATTTCAATCTTAGATATAACAAAATTCAAAAGCTTATTCTTTCAATATATTCTTTCAAGAAGATTAATTTAATGTCATATAAAATAATATAATTAATTTAATGTCATATTAATATAATTATTAATAATAATAATAATAATAATAATAATTGTGATATATTATTTCGTAGAAACTATCAAATCAATTCAATTGAATTGACAGAAATTTATCGAATTAATTGTTCACGATTGAATTTGGTATAATTTAAAAGTGAACGAATAAGAGGAAAGAATAGAAATAATAAACACGTAAAGCCAATTAAAATATCTATGATCAATAAAAGTATTTTATTCTAATTGTCCTTTGATGAAATTATAACAAAGAGAAAAGAAAAAAAAATAAATAAAAGGAAAAAAAGACGATCGGTCCATTTAAAAAAAAAATTTATTACTCCCCCTTCAAAAAAAAAAAAAGCACATTGTGCGCCTGGAATAGTGAAATATTTATATATTTCATTTTAATTAATGGAAGATTAATTTTTTCCTTTTTTTTTTTTTTTTTTTTTTTTTTTAACAATAAAAATTGTCTTTTTTTTTTCTTTTTCCTTTTCTTTTTTATTCAAAAAATTTATGAGCTTGCTACGTTTAAATTTCTATTAAAATTAATGGAATAGAATAAAAAGACAGAGGGGCAGAGACAGAGAGAATATTGAAACAAGATAGAAACCCGACACACACAAAAGGAATACAAAGTGTGTACATGAAAGAAAAAGAGAGAGAGAGAGAGAGAGAGAGAAAGAAGAAGAGGAGGAGAAGAAGAGGAGGAGGAGAAGAAAGGAGATAGAAAAAAGCTGAGAGAAAAAAGAATTAGCAAAAGAAATCTTGCACGGGGCAGGTAGCTGGTAGAAACGTTCTTGCATTGATGCAGAGCACGTGCAACGGAAGAGGAATCTGCTCGTACACGCGCGCTCCTTGTGGCGTGCGTGCTCTCGTGAACAATCTATTCTTCTCTTTCCTTCTTCTTTCCTATTTTTTTTTTTCCTTTTTACCTTCTTTCCTTATTTCCTTCCTTCCTTCTTTCTTCGAACATTCGCAAGACTATTGAGAATGGAACGCTTTTTAAAGCGACGCGTCTTACGACGAGCGCAAAGAAATAAATACATAGAACGTTTCAAGTTTGTCTCTTTTTCAAAAGAAAGTACTTTCATATACGCGTATATGTACCACTTATTCTGTGTGTGTGTGTGTGTGTGTATTAGTGTTTATATACGATCTCGATAGGTAGAAGTATTCACCAATAAAAATTCATATTACGTAAAGTGTGAAACTACGACTCACGAGGTTTACAAGATAGTTCTTTTTTTTTTCTTTTTTTATGTACATATATATATATACATATATATCTATATGAACGATAACGCATGGGTTCTGTTTTTCTTTCTTTTTTTTTTCTTTTTTTTTTCTTTTTTTTTCTTTTTTTTTCTTTTTTTTTCTTTTTTTTTTTTATCTTCTACTTATCATAAAATTACAAACAAGATATTTGTTTATGATGAATTATTAATATTCGAGGAAATAAAGAATAGTCCGATCATTCATAAATTCTTTATTTGAAGTCTCTATGATTTTTGTTCTTTTTCTTAGATCCATAATTATTATAAATTAAAATAAATTGTTTGTTAATGATAAAAATTTGTTCATAACAAATTATATCTAAATAAATCCTACGTATGAGTCATGCGGCTGTTTTTTAAAACTTATTTATAAAAATTATTTATAACAAATTTTTTATTATAAATTATTAACGTTCGAGAAGATAAACAAAAATTTAATCTTTATAATGCCTTTTTATTTGAAGTCTCTATCATTTTTAGTTCCGAAGATATTCTAATATAAATAAGATGCTTGCAATGTAATTTCATTAATGAAACTTGAACTACAAAATTTTCTTCATAATTTAAGCAATCAGCTGATAAAGTAAATAGTATTTCTGCTTACTACGAATAGTACTCACGTAGTAGTACGTTACCGTACGTTCAATGAAATTATGAATGGCAATGTTTCGTTGACAATATCTTCGGAATTAAATAATCGTAAAAACTTTAAATCAAGATCATTTTAATGGGAAAAATATTCTCTTTTTATCTACATACTTCAATAATATCGTTATCATAGGATCAATTTCATTGATAGATTATAAACATAAGTATAAAAATTTTCCAATTTAATTAATTCGATGAAAGATCTGTGTGAATATATGAGCCGTTTATTTTGAAAGTGGCCTAAGTCCATTTATCTTCAAATCGAGATATTTAAAGGTTTGCGTTTCAATGAATTTAAAAATATACATATAGGATACTAATGAGTCATACTACTTAAGTGTATCTAAGGGTGTTAAATTTATAGTTCCTATTAAAATAGTGGCAATTATTAAGTGAATAATATGCGTTTTCTTATCAAGAATAGAGTTAGGCCACTTTCAAAATTAACAATCAGATTCATTATAAAATTTCATGGTGCCCAAGTCCATTCAACATAATTTAAGATGGTTCAAATTGAAAAAAAACAATACTCAATTTATTTTACATATCTTTAAAACACTTTTTGAAAACATAATTTATGCGATTCAAAACATTTTTTAACTACTATATGTACACATTTTTTTTTTTTTTTTTTTTTTTTTTTAACCCTTTTCTATTGCATTTTCAGGATTAAGATCCAAAAGAAATCTTTTAAAATACGATGGTGAATTCAGAAAAAAATAAGATAAAGAGAGAATAGAAGTGAGAAGAAATAAACGAGCAAGGAGAATCGTAAATTAAAAGTGTGATGTGCTTAGAGTTCGGTCTATCCGTCTTCCCGGAAGGTCCCATTATTTAGGTACTCTTTCTTTTAGAGTATATTCTCTGTCCTCTCTCTCTCTCTCTCTCATTCTCTTTCTTTCGTCCACTTGATAAGTCTTCGAAGTGTAAAAAACGAGGGCAAAGGGATAGAGAACGGAAAGAGAGAAAGAAAAAGAAAGAAACTAGAAATGTTCGAAGGGAAAACGAGAGTTACATGTTTTACAAGCAGCTACTCTTTTTTTCTCAACCCTTTTCTCTCTCTCTTCTTACCTCCCTCCCTTCTTACCTCCCTCCCTTCCTCCCTCCCTCCCTCCCTCCCTCTCTTTCTCTCCTCCTCCTTTCTTTTTCCATTATAATTTTTTTCTCTCTCTTTCAAAAGATTCACTTTCTCGTCTTATAGAACGAATACACATCCATATAAATGTAGATACATAAATGATACTGAAATTAAAAATAAGAAAATTCATTTCTTTCATCGAAAAGCGATTTTAATTGAAGAGAAGAGAAAAAAAAATAATAAGAAACAAAAAAAAAAAAAAATAGAATATTTCTTGAGACAACGATCCTTGCCCGAAGAGTAAAGATCATTCTTCACTTTGATCCTTCCTTTTCGACCTACTACCCTTCGTTTTCTTTCTCATCAACGTCGGAGCTGCCAGCTCCTTCTTCTTAACTCCACGGCATTTATCGTTTGCCCTCGTTTGTCCTGGTAAAAAGAATCATTAACATCTACAATGGATTTCTTCTTCTACGTTCTATGCTTCCTTTTGACCATTGTTCTCGCCAAAAGAAAAAAACAAAAAAAAAACAAAAAAAATACAAAAAAAATACAAAAAAAATACAAAAAGAAAAAATATCAACAACACCCACCCATTGTCCTCTCCGTTTACTATTCGTTCTTCAGTCTCGTTTTCAACTCGTGATCGAATAATAAACTGTGCATAAATTAATGCATCCATGAAAAATGTAGTCGGATGGATATTCCAATCCTACCGATTTGTGAGAATCTTACTAACAAGCGTTTCTTGTTATCTTGTTTACAACAATACTACGTGTACTACTTATACAAACTGGATAAAACCAAAAGAAGGAAAAAAATAAAAGAAAAAGAAAAAAAAGAACTTTCAGAGTGCAAGGACAATCGTACTGATACTATCTTAGCATTTCATTTCAGTTCCTTCCATCTTCTTCTTCTTCTTCTTCTTCTTCTTCTTCTTCTTCTTCTTCTTTTTCTTATTTTTCTTTTTTTTTCTTCTTCTTTTTTTTTCTTCCTCTTTATTTCTTTCGTACTTTTGATACAATACCAGATACAAATCAATTTTAGATACAAAAAGAATACAAACTTTTTAATAGCATCGTCGAGAGAGAGAGAGAGAGAGAATATCTCAAAAAACAAAAAGTGACAAAACGCGATGAAAGATATCTGTCTCACTTTATGAGAAAAAAAAAAACAAAAAAATATAACAATGAATATGAAATACGACGACGAAGCAATCGATCAAAAAAAAAAAAAGAGAAAGAAAGTAGAGTCAGTTGGTTGGTTGATTTTTTTATTTTTATTATTATTATATCTCTTTATCGTTATCGGTCGTATATATCGATGAAAACGTGTTATCACCAATGTTATCGGTTTCTTTCGATACTTTGTTTGCCACGTTCGTTTAGTATATCCGTCGCAGTTAGATCGTTGAAGAGTCAAGCTTTCATGAGGTATAAATTTAATTTCGTTCTTCTCTTAACTTTCTTTCCATCAGTCATCGTATAAATTATATTATACTTTTTTTTTTTTTATTTAAAATCAATATATATATATATATAATTTTAATATGATTAATGTTAATTCGATAAAAATCCTATTACTTGAGTAATCGAATCCATTAGATATTTCTTGTCTTTTTGTTTTCTTTTTCTTTTTCTTTTTTTTTTTTTTTTTTTTTTTTCGTTCACTCGACGATCATCGATCACAGGAATAAATTCGAGCAGCTGTAGACGTCCACCTACTTATAAATATTTCACGCCACTTTAACCAGCTTATTATACTTTTATATCACATCATCCACACTACCTCAATACATCGTCTTGAGAGACTTTTATCGAATACTCTTTCGACTCTGGCTCATCTACCCATCGTTCTCTTGTTGAAACAAAAAAAAGAAAAAAGAAAAAGAAAGAAAAGAAAGAAAAGAATCTATCATTTATGAGAAACAGTTCGTAAATAAACTACTAACCTATCTAATTATTAAATTAATGCCATTTAACGGAACCAACGAAATAGGTGATTTATTGCCATCCAAAAAAAAATAAGAAAATCTCTGCTTCCGGTATTGGTGGGACTGATGGATGAAACTTTGATAAAGGAAAGTTGGATTAAAAGCTCCCTTTTAATTTCTCCCTTCCTTTCGTAATAATGTTCCTTCCTTCGTCACATAATAATGTTCCCGTGACACGCAATCACGAAATCACGTCAATTTATTTCTGTGAATTAAGGACGATGAACGATTTCATTATCAAAATGACAGCGAGATAATTTTTTTCTTTCTTTTTTCTTTTTTTTTTTTTTTTTTGTTCAAAATAATTTTCGATTAATAACTATTATGACGATTGTTATGAATAAACGGAACGAATTATTCTTTAAAAGGAAAAAAAAAAAAAAAAAACTATTCTCCTTTTACTCAGGCTCGTTCAAAAATCAACGTTTTAAAGCGCTAAGCATAAACCACGAAAGAGACTGAAGTAATGTGCCCCTTTCAAACAACTCGAGAGAGATAGCGAGATAGATAGCGAGAGAGAGAGAGAGAGAGAGAAAGAGGGAGAGAGAGAGAGAGCAACGGTACTCAGGAACTTGAAGTCTTCGTCGTGGAATTGCATATTATGCTAAACAGAAACACACGAAATTCTGGCACAACAGGGTAAATTGACTTACGCAAATACCATGTTACAATAACTCTACGATGATTTACCAAGCGCGTTGTTGATAGACTACAAACATAAATTCCACGTATGAGGAAGCTTGAGTTTACCCGCGTTTAAGCGACTGTATATAGATACTTAGGTGGTTTTGTTGATATATGCGTGTTTGCATATGGTATACCATCCGGTTTACATATAGACGAACGTTTTTTTCTTTTTTCTTTCTTTTTTCTTTTTTCTTTTTTCTTTTTTCTTTCTTTTTTCTTTTTTCTTTTTTCTTTTTTCTTTTTTTTTTTTTTTTGTTTCAAAAATTCATTTCCCATTTCCGCGTGAGAATTTTTGTATTCGCAACGACGAATAAATATTTTTTGATAAAAAATCAGTATTGGATTCAAATTTTGAATTTAAATCATGCAGATGTTCTTTAAATATGTAATCAAAAATATTACTTTGTCGATCAACTTATTGATAATTAATTATTTAAAAAAAGAAAAAATAAAAAGAAAAAAAAATTAGTGTGTTAAGACATCGTAATAATCGAAACGTTTTTTTTTTTTTCTTTTTTTCTTTTTCCTTTTTTATATTTTATTATCCAGCTTTTATGTAAAAAAAAAAAAAAAAAAAAAAAAGAAAAAGAAAAAATCATATTCTCCAAAAAGACGCTCTGATATCTTGTTTACAATTGATCATTAAATTATATACGCGTGACCAATCTCGATACGCTTGAGTGATACGAAAAAATAAAAAGAAAAGAAAATATGGAAAGAGAAAGATGTTTTAAGTTTAATAAAATTCTTCCATGTTGATCTCGATCGGTAGCCGTTGTTCCACGAAACGAGAGTGTCACTAACATAGAGAGAAGGGTCAACGTTCATAGAGCCGATTAACGTTCCGAGACTAACGTTACGTTGTCCTTATCTCGTCATGGATATAGTTTCGTTCTCTTTTGCCCACTAATACTCTTAACTTCGATTAAGAGATTCAAAAATAAACTTACATAGAGGAGGATCAATTTTTTTCTCCTTTTTTTTTGATTTTGTTTTTTTTTTTTTATCACCACAAAATACAATAACAAATTTCGAGGATATATTAATGATCAATTTTTTTTTTGTGTGTATTTCTTTTAATAAAAATTTTTAATAATCGTTTTTATATTAAAAAAAAAAAAAAAATAAATAAATAAATCAATCAATCAATCAATCGGAGAATGTGTATTTTTTGTTTTTTGTTTTTGATAAATGATAGACATTTTTTTTTTCTGATTTTCTGACAAATATAAGTATAATGTGTGTGATATAAAAATTCAATTCGATTTTTCTTCTTTCTTTTTTCTTTTCTGTTCTTTTGAAACATACAATATTGTTGATTATTTTCAAGTGAAAAGCATGCATTTACCTTTGACACTTATTTCGCGATATAACTATCGACAGGATAAAGCGTATCAGAAGTGAGCCTCGGAACAATTTTCCTTTCTCAAGTTCGTTTTAAGTCACTTATGCCATACGTGCGAACAAGACTTTTCAGCGACTTTCGTTCGTCCATTTGAAGTCGCAGATAAGTACACTTGAGCGAGAAACTTGTGCAGGGATTGCCGAAGAAAGTTGTTGAGCGAGTGTATGTTGGCGTGCAAAAAACTGGGTCGTTGTATACAATTCACGAAAATCTTGAGAGAATCGTGCTCTCTCTCTCTCTCTCTCTCTCTCTCTCTCAAGGCTTTCGATCGTTGTTCGTTCTAGAAAAAAAAAATATTTCGTAATCAAAAAAAAAGAAAGAAAAAAAAAAAAAAGAAACATTGCAATTTTTCTAACATCACAAGAATCCTATTCATTACTCTCGAATATCATTTTATATTCGTTAGAAAATAACAAGACATATTACAGCGAAACATTTCAAAAAACAAGAACAAAATTGTCACTCGGTAACTCGTTTCTATTGCTTCCCATACGTTAGTAGAAGCCGTAAGAAGGATTTCTATTCGTGTAGTCACGTTGTAAAGAAGAAAAAGAAAAAGAAGAAGAAGAAGAAGAAGAAGAAAAGAGAAAAAGAAAAAAGAAAAAAAAAGGAGGAAGAAAAAGAAGAGAAGGAGAAGACTGAGGAAGATGAGGAGGATGAGGAGGATGAGGAGGAGGAGGAGGAGGATCCGTGAATTGAAGAAATACATAAGAAAACTCGTAGTCTAGTGAGAAACGTTAAGTCGAGTCGACTTTCGCGTCGCTGCACTCGCTTGAATTCAACTTGTAGAATTCGGTGAATAACGGGTAGAGAGGTAGTATCGAGATCCCTCGCATATCGAAGACGTTGCGATCGCACTTCCAAAGTCATTTGGAAGATGGAAGGATCTACGGAGTAGGGGTGTAACGTGGGTGGGATGGGGTAGGGTGGGGTAGGGGCTAGATGGGAATAGGTATAAAAGGTACATCGGAAAGAATGGAAACGCGCGTGTAGGTAGATCAACGAGAAGGAAAGAAGTGCCGTTAGAAAGAGAAAGAGGGAACATTTGGTATACCAGTTAGGTGGAAGAGAAGAAGAAGGAAGAGGAGGAGGTGTTTTCTCCTCTTGGATGTAAATCGTGGTAGAAATTTCAAATGAAAGAAAGATATATATATACATATATGTATGTATGTATGTATCTATGTATGTGGGAGGAGACAGTGAACGAAGGACAAAAAGAGGAAAAAAAAAGTGAAAGAAGGAGAGTTATAAAAGCAAGAGAGAGAGAGAGAGGGGGGGGGGAGGAAGAGTGAAGAGAGAAGGAAAAACTCCTCGACTAGAGGAAGCATTGCGCTCGGTGACGCTTTTCGAGGTGGTTTCTGTCGCACGAACGAAATTGCGGCTGTTTATCTGAGCCAACCGACAGAAATTCCATTTCGTCTCGCGCCTGCATACCGACTCCTCGTGGCGTGGTGCACGCAAACCTTACACACATATACACACGGACACACACATAGATTACTCCATACATACACATAGTTTCTCTTTTACATCGTCGTATAGTAGTATAAAGTGCAAAAGAAATATATACATAAATATATACATAAACATATACATATGTATATATATATATATATGTGCACATATATATACATAAACTATATACGTATGTATATATGTATACATGTGTATCTACGTATGTATTTACATATGTATGTATGTATGTTACGTATGTATCCACAGATCGCTTGAACCGTTGGCACTCTTATTTATTTCATTTCATTGGATAAAACTTTTGCAATACTCATATCGAATTAAATTATACGTTCCCCCTCCCCTTCCCATATGTAACTCTTTAACAATACGAAAACAAACGTTAGATTCGAAATCTAATGTTTGGTTGTAGGGTGTCGATAAATACGATCGATTTTAAAATACTTCGCGCTTTTATATCTGACATGTAATGGACACTTTATCCCTTTTCTCCTTCTCTGTCATCAACAATGGAAATTCTAAAGGGGGAAAAAAAAAAAGAAAAAAAAAAAATACGTAACATATTACGTATAAACGTATTAATGGAAAATTTGCTATTGCTTATTGAAACGATATGTCCAATTTTATTATAATTCGACAGAAATTTAGATAGATATTGATGTTTTCTTCTCAATGTAATTAACTTATTTTTATTAACTTATTTATATCGAACGAATGGATTTATAAAGGATACCGATGTAAATCTAACGAGAATATTCCTGGTACATCTACTCTGTTCTTTTTTTTCATTTTTCATATTTCATATTTGTTTTTTTTTTTTTTTTTTTATTTCCTTCGTTTGTTCGCTTTATTTTTCGATTTTTTTATTTCCTTTCTTTTTCCTTTTTTTTTTTTTTCTTTCTACCTTTATTTTTCATTGTTCGACCTTCCACGTGAATTAAGCGATCATAGATAATTTAGATTTATGACTAACCATGAAGATATGTTTCCATAAACCTCGTACTATCGGTAAGAATGAAACATCAACGTGTTGAAGTTATTAATAAAGCTTTCAACCATGATATTTCTTTTCATTGACAGATTTAAACAAAAGCTTAATGTTATACCGGCAATAGTATTTATTAGAAATAGGTTTGCCCTTACCTTTTATAAATATCATCGATGATTCATATCGACGTACATCGTATATTTGAAAATGTCAAAAAAAAAAAAGAAAAAGAAAAAAAAAAGAAAAACAAAAAGGAATAAAAAAAGAAAAAGAAAGAGAAAAGAAAAACGGATTTAAGCTATTTTTCCGAAGCATTTAAAATTCTCATGAAAACTTGATTACTTAGAAACTTGTGGAAAAGGAAGAAGTTCACCAACTGAGCGTTCGTTCGTTCGTTCGTTCGTTCGTTCGTTCGTTCGTTCGTTCGTTCGTTCGTTCGTTCGTTCGTTCATTCGTTCGTTCTTTCGTTGGTTCGTTCGTTCGTTTGTTCGTTAGTTAGTCAACTTCTTCTTTTGCCCTTTGCGTTCATTAACCGACAAGAAACTTCAAATCCTTTACTATCTTCCTTTCTCTTTTACATCAGAAGAAACGTATTCGCTGACTCGATCGTTACTTACCTATTCAATTCTGTAGTTCCACAATAATCATAAAACGATTATTTTGTTGAGATCTCTCTCTCTCTCTCTCTCTCTCTGTCATTTTCTCTCCTTTTCTTTCTCACTTCCTGTCGGTCTTTCCTCCTTCTTAATTACCTTTCTTATACGTGTCGAAAGTAATTGTAACAATTGAAAACAAGCGATCTTATTGTTAAACTTGTTTTCGTGGTATAAGCACTTGCAGAAAAGCTACTACTATTGTCCAATTCTATTCGAAAAATTCATTATTTCGTATAAAGACAGTGAAAAGGCTATTCGAAACGAAATTCACCGAGTATAATATATCGTTTTCGTGAAAATTGTTTTCAAGATAGAAATATCTCAATTATTACTTTGAAATAGATTACCTTGGGGTGAATTAATAGGTCTTGAATGCTTCGAAAATTCATCTTGATGTAATATTTCAAACAATTATCTTCGTATTCTTCTTCTACTACTTCTTCTACTACTTCTTCTACTACTTCTGCTAGTATTTCTACTACTTCTACTACTACTACTACTTCTTCTTCTTCTTCTTCTTCTTCTTCTTCTTCTTCTTCTTCTTCTTCTTCTTCTTCTTCTTCTTCTTCTTTTATTTGTTCGTGTAACATCTTTTCCAGTAAAAATTTTAATGACTTTTTTCCCTTTCGCGATGTTTCCAATACGGGACGTATTCGACGTTCCCTTTCGAGACGTCTTGTCCGTCAGACAAGTTCATTATTCACCCGCATACTTACAACGTAGATGACAAGGATAAGATGTCTTTGAAGGAGTCTAGCCGGAAGAAGAAGAATAAGAAGAAGAAGAAGAAGAGCCATCAGCGATATTCGACTCGACTATGCAGAGTTTTTTATCGATCCTTTTTTTAATCGATATAGATAGACAAAGATAGATACAGACGGACAAGCCTTTAACAAGTTTCTTTTTTGCCCCTTTCTTCGGTAATTTGCTCTCTCTTGTTCCTTTTTATATATTTTGCGAGATATATACGTGATATTTTTATTTATTTATTTATTTATTTATTTTTATTTTTCTTTTTTTCTTTTTTTTTTTTTTTATCGACAAATACCATCTCTATCTTCGATTCAATGACAACAGATTGTCCTTTTAATTTGATCCTTATAATGAACATTCGTCGAACATGTAACAAACTTACTTCGAATATTCTAGTGTTCTAGCATAGAGTGATTAACTTAGGATGTAAAGTAATACCGGTGATCCTTGAACCGGGTCGATGCGATTACCTTCATCGTAGTTGTAACTGGAAGGCGCGAGGGTTGGCTGGCTACGTTTCTAACCCAATTAAATCGTTGCAAGTGAAATTTCTTTAGAATAGGCATATCATATCGAAGAACGTAACGAGTTTTAGCAAAGTGACAGGATAAATTATTAAACACACACACACACTTACACGCACGCACATACATATACATATATAGAATGTATTTCGTATATTGGTATCGATATCAAATGAGAAAATGTTCTCCTTCGTATTATAAGTCCTACCAAGGAAAGATACATGAAGTAAGAAGATCTTTTAAATTAAATATAATTTAAGTTACTATTCTTTCGTTACTTAAAAAGGATAAATCTTGTTTGTCATCTTTTCAAATAGTATTCCTTTATCCTCTCATCCCGAAGAAAGAATAAGGAGAGTGAATGAGAGAGAGAGAGAGAGAGAGAGAGAGATCATCACTGGTTTGGTTAGTCTGCCTTTTTCCAGAAAAGTTGAACGTTTTTACGGAAGAAGTAAAAGTGGAGCGGAAAAATGGAGTAGCCGTAGGAAGAAGAAAAAGATAAAGAAGATGAAGAAGAAAAAGAAGCAGAAGAAGAAGAAGTTAAGGTACCCGAGTAACGGGAGAATGCATTTACCCTGGCGAGTCAATGAAAGGTCACGAGCGGATTGGCCAGTGAAAGAGTATAGAAAGAGAAAGAGAGATATAGAATAAAAACAGTTGGATCGAAGGACATTAAGAAGTGGGATATGGCGTTAAAGAATTCTCTCGTCGTATACACACGTTACGTACATGTGTGTCTTCTTTTTCCTTAAGAAACGTAAACGTAAACGTGAGAGATCTCGAGAACTAAAAAGTATGCGAACGAAAATAATAATTGTATCGTTGTTACTTATGCGTCGTCGTGTTCCGCAACAACAACAACAACAACAACAACAAAAGAAAAAAGGAAAAGAAAAAGAGAGAACGAAATAAGAAAAAGAAAAAAAAAAAAAAGGAAAAGAATTTCTCTCTTAAGTTACAAATGGACACGAGAAAGTTTTCTTTTGAATCGGTAAATGCATTTGTTCCTTTAGCCTTTGTCGCTCTAGCTGGATTAGAGGAAACTCCGTGAGACAGAAAGAAAGAAAATTAGAAAGAGGACCAAAAATTTTCTAGTACCCTTTTCCCTCTGGCACATTTGTCTCTACTTTATTATTTCCTGTTGAAAAAAAAAAAAAAGGAAAAAAAATGTTGGTCGGTAGAAAATTTCATTCGAAAAAGAGAACATAGGCATACGAGCTTAATGAGTAAGAAAGGAAGAAAAAGAGAGAGAGAGAGAGAGAGAGAGAGACAGAGATAGGACCAGTAAATTACAATAAAAAAAGAATGAGTACGATAAAACGTGGGGTTATCCTTCTCTATTTCTCTCTCTTTCTCTTTCGATATTTTTCGGATCTTAATTGCAGGGAAATGGTGTGTAATGGCGTGAAATATTGGTTAGAAAAAGATGCTGACTCTTGTCGCAACCGAGGAAGCTTTTAATCCGGCGGTGAACCAACGTGAAAATGCTGACCCCATAGATTTCACTGCCAATCCGTTAGAAATGCCGCAAGAGGCTCCGAAAAGAAGGCGTTTCTGAAATAGTAAACGTTAGAACAGAATAAAAGAGATGAGAAGAGAATAGAAGACAAAGGAAAGGATGAAGATAAAAGTGAACATTGATAGAGATAGACGGTGATAGACAGATAAAGAGGAAAATAAGAGAGAGAGAGAGAGAGAGAGAGAGAGAAAGAAAAAGAGAGAGAGATAGGAGTAAGAGAGAACGAAAAGCGCGGGATATGCGCGTCAGGGCCGTAGCTTCGTGTTGGTATTTAGTGGGGCGCAGGCGTCGGAAAATAGGAACGATCCTCAGTCGTCGTGCGAACCCGATACGACGCGCGGCTTCGCTTCACTTCGTTTCGCTTTTCATGTGGAATACTTAAACTCAACTATTCTATAGCAAACTACTTAACTTTCGCGAATATATCCGGCCCCCCCCCCTCTCTTTCTCCCTTTCATCTCGATTACACGAACTTTATATACGATTGTTCGATCGATATCCACTATCGCGAGTATCGACTTTTGAAAACCAATCGGGAAAAAAAGAAGAGAAAAGAAAAGAAGAAGAGAAAAAGAAAAGAAAAGAAAAAAAAAAACAAATATTTTTCCTCGTTTCTCGTGTCTATTATATATTTATTCGTTTTATTTAATCAATTAATTGATTCGATCAATCGATTAATATTTTTTTTCCTTTCTTCTCTTCTTTCTCTTTCATTTTTATTGTTCTATTTTATTCTTCTCTTTTTTTCTTTTTTTTTTTTTATTTCTTTTTTTTTTTTTTTATTTTTTTTTATTTTTTTTTATTTCTTTTAATCATTTTTTTCATTGTTTTACGACGAACGATCGATATTCCTTTTGTCCTTTCATAAAAACGACGAACCTTACTCGCATTAAGATAATTTTATCTCTCTTGCGCTTTTTTTCATTTTTTTTTTATTTTTTTCTTTTTTTTTTATTTTTTTTTTTTTTTATTTCTTTTATTTTTTTTTGATTTCGCTCAAAAAACACTTTTTGATCGTGTACGAGTTGTAACTCGTTATTCCTTTTTTCGTTTTATTTTCTTTTTTTTTTTTTTCTTTTTCTCTTTCAATTCGATACAAACGATCTAATTAAATTGATCGTACTTTCGATGAAAGTGTATATATTAGATAGAACGCGTTGTTGTCAATGTTGCAGGTAATATAATTAATCGTGCGTTGATGGGAAATATACTGTAATTAACTCTTTTCGATAATAGTTTAATCATTTCGTTGCTAAATACGAGTTCGAGTAATTTCAAGTGCGTCGATAATACGAGCCATACCGTATTAATAAATAATTAACGTGAATTCAATCGGATCCATCTTGAAGTAATAGCCGAATAAAAATTAAAACGTTCATTGATCCGATAATGAACGTAATTAGAAAGTAACGCGTTAACGCGTATTCGCCATATCGAAAAAAAAAATCACGTATATGGGACATCGAGCAACAAGGGAGAAAAGGCAAAGGGAACAACGATAATAAGAATAACAAGAGCAACAACTAAGAAGATAACTTATTGATAAGATACAAAAGGAATCATTTGTACGGAGGTAAGCGATCGACGAGTACGTACTCGATAAACGAGTACGTACTTGAAATCTTTAAAAAAAAAAAAAAAAAAAAAAGAAAAAAATAAATAAGTAAATAAAAATAAAAAAAACCGAACTTCGAGTCGCAAAAATTCCTTTTTCTCTGAGATCTCACTTGAATGAAGAGAAATGAAAAAAAAAGAAAAAGAAAGAAAGAAAGAAAGTGAAAAGAAAAAGAAGAAGAGAAAGAGGAAAACTTGAGAGCGAAGTTAAACCACTTTTCCGTGTACTCGACACTTTTCATTCTACAACAATTGCTTAAGTTCGATCGATACCATTATGAGTCCGATAATAACTCGAAGTACGATAAATAAGAATAGGGAAAAGGAAAAGGAAAAAGGGAAAAGATTTAAAATCAAAAACATTTGTTATTGTTGATTCGATCACGCTTACTTATACGATTGTATCAGGTAGATAAAAGTAACCCCTTTTAATCGTTGATAGTTTATCATAGGTGAAATTTTAGCTCGTCATCAAAAAAATGTTGTTAATATTAATAATAATAATAATAATAATAATAATAATAATAATAATAATAATAATAATAATAATAATAATAAAAATAATAATAATAATAATAATAATAATAATAATAATAATACATATATTTCATTACATTTTCTTTTTATTTTATTAATTGCTCAAATCAAAAATAAATAGCATAGAGTGAAATTTTATTCACTAAAGTAATATCTTTTTATGATAGTATTTAAGGGATTAAATTCGACTGATTAACAGCATAGTAAATTACACAGTAGAATCGATTTATGGATACGAAGGAATTGCGAATGAATTCATATGTTCCTTTCTCTCTCTCTCTATATATATATATATATATATATATATATATATATATATATATATATATATATATATATCACTCTATCACTTTTGTTATTAAAGTTTACACCTTGCCAAGTAAGAACATCGGTAATTTGAAGAGATCGAAAATCCTGTCGTCTCAATAGAAGTAGTTCGAAGGCATCAAAGGAAACTTAAGTTGCTTGAGTAAAGAGAGAGAGAGAGAGAGAGAGGGAGAGGGAGAGAGAGAGAGAGAGAGAAAGTTTCAACTTCGACGTAGAAGTTGAATTATGGCTTTTTCATTCCTTCCCTCCCCCTCCCCCTCCAAAGCCCCCACCCTCACTCCTATCCTCATCTTCATCCCCGACTCCCTTTCCTCTTTAAAAGACGTTTAGAATCCTCACGGCACCTAAGGGTCACGCAGAGTGGGGTTGCTCAAGCAGTGTGGCCAAGAAGAAAAATGAAGTGTTCGAGTGTAAGTGGAATGAGGATGAGATATATGAGAAATTATCGATCTCTAAAAAGCAAATATGGGTTCGAAAGGGTAGAGATTCTTTGCCGTGACGTGAAAAGCAAAATGAAAGAACGCCCGTGACAAATTTCTTTCGAACGAGTCACGAGCTAGAAGAAGGAGAAGATGGTGGAGGAAGCGTAGCAGGAGGAGGAGGAGGAGGAGGAGGAGGAGGAGGAGGAGGAGGAGGAGGAGGAGGAGGAAGAGGCAAGCAAGCAAGCAAGGAAAGCACAAGCCAACGTATGCAGATTTATTACTCGTAAGAGAAGAAGAAGTGGAAGCAGTAGAAGAAGAAGAAGAAGAAGGAGAAAAAAAAAGAAGAGATAAAAAATAACTTAGGTAGTCGTGCTTGCCGCCTCCAGAGGTTGCTGGGAGCTATCAAAAACGTTCTTAGTTCGTGGATAAAGACGTCAAGATATATCGCGATGGTACGTTGTAACATCGTAGATTAACGTGGGAATTTTTCTAACGACGTTCCGTACGATACGTGCCATGACTCGAGAGCCAAGAAGAAAATATCTCTCTGCAATTGCTACAGCAACTGCTACTCGCTACTTGCTACTTGCTACTTGCTACTGTAACATGTAACCGTAACTGCTACCGGTACGACGACGAACGAAGCTCAGGGAAAAATAATGGGTAGTCCAATTACGTATGGACCGGTGCCACATTTTCGTTGAAAATAATGTTGAAAGTACCTACCTCGTTACACTAACGAAAGAATAGGAAAAGAAGAACTGCAATCAAGAACTTACTTGTAGATTTTTAATCGTCATAGTAATCAACGAGTTAACTGCCATAGAAATCGTTAACGAAGAGTTCGATATAGTATAAGGGTTAAAAGGAAAAAAAAAAAAAAAAAAAAAAAAAACCTACCACGATTTTCCTCTTCCCTTCTCTAATTATCTCAACTTACTGCGGCACTTTTAATTAGACATTCATTGTACATTTCCGGTCATAAAGTTTACTACCATTACATTCATCGTAATTTAATGAATGAATATTATTTAACGTTCGAATTTTTTATTTTTTATTTTCTTTTTTTCTTGATTCGATTAAATCGACCAATTGTTAAATATTATCTTATCGATTAATATCTTCTTTTATCTGTATGAATAATGAAACAGTATCGTATAATGTTATGTATCGAATGAAATATTTGTTATCTTATGTTCGAATGCACGACAAATGTGGAGTATTTTTTTTTTTTGTATTGAACTTTTTTTTTTATTACTTTATATGTAAATAATGAGAAAGAATATATATCTTAATGAAAATAAATTTCATTATATCTTAATAGACTTCATTATATCTAAATAGATAATAACAGTGATTTTCTTTTTATCGGAATTTTTATATACTTTATTGATCGATTAAATATTTTTCTCTTTCTTTTTCTTTTTTATTTTATTTTTCTTTTTCTTTTTTTTTTTCTTTTTTTTTTCTTTTTTTTTTTTTTTTTTTAATAAATCATTTTAAGAACAAACGTTGTACAAATTTATATTTCTATAGTATTTTCATGTACATATCGACATGAACTCATGTATCCGTTGTAAATTCCATAACGATCGATCCTCAAACCATTTTACGTTACTTGACAGAGAAAAAAGAGGCTGCGAAATATAAATGATTTGACCCGAAAGTGTCGTTCGATTTAATAACCGTCCGACATTCGCTACGTGACTAGATTTCTTTTTCTCTCTCTCTCTCTCTCTCTCTCTCTCTCTCTCTCTTTCACGCACACACAAAAATTCTCTCAACGGGACGATACCAATTGCATCGAACATTCCTTTTAACCAATTTTTAGAAAAAAAAAAAGAAAAAAAAAGAGAGAAAACAAAATAAAATTAAAAAAAGAAAAAAAAACAACTTCTATATTCTCTTTTATATACCAATTGTCTCATTAAACAAAAGTATCTTAGGAAATTCATTGAAATTCACGAAAAACAAATCGTACAACGAGTAACATTTTAATAATCATACTCTTTGTGAATTCTCGTCTCATTTGAAATTGCAATCAAGAAAGAGATAGGAGATAGCAATAGAAATAGAGATAGAGAGAGAGAGAGAGAGAGAGAAAATGTGGGTGCGTTATTTAGTATTTGTATATATATATATATATATATATATAAGTATTATCTTCATGTAAGTTACGCGAGGAAACATTCGTCAACATGCAAATGCAACGTGTGCAAATTTCACTTGTACGGTGTTATGTGAAATCGCCCGACGACATTTTACATGAGAAATGTTCCAACGTAGGTAAGAGAGAAATCTATAATATTCATGTTGCTCGAACGATGATGCATAAGCTATGTGAAATAAGAAAAAAAAAAAAGAGAGATAAAGAGATTGAATTCGAATCAGTATCATTTTCGGCGTAAAAGCAGGACAAAGCTAAAACGTAAAATAAATAGGGTTTCTAAACCCTTCACATATCCTCCTTTACCCCCACCCTCCCCCCCTTATCCCTTCGTCAATTTTCATTGGATATTCGCTCGAGTAACGTACATTCAACAGCCATCATCGGTTGAGTAATCCCTTCTAACGCTATCGTTCGTCTCTCGTCATGGAAAACGAGAGACGCAAAGTAAACAGCTTAATTCTCCGTCCATCTTCCTTAGAATTTAATTATACGGTGAATTCGCCTCGACCGCGAACTATTGCTATTTTCATCATTTAAAAGGAGCAACTATTCTCTCTCTCTCTCTCTCTCTCTCTCTCTCTCTCTCTCTCACTCTCTCTTTGATACTGTACTTATTAAGTGCAGAAGATTAATCAGTCTTCTTTATTTAAGAACAAAAGTGAACGATAATTGTCTCAACAGATTTTTGCATTATACGGAAATATATGCGATGGATTTGTTAGAAAATCTACTGAAAAAAAAAAAAAAAAAAAGGAAAATCTTTTTATTATATCGCAATCAAATATTAATAATTTAAACGATAAGAGTGATTTAAAGCGGGTATATAAATTATGATAAAAATTCGTACCGGCAACGTGCACCGTATGAAAGTATGAAAAATATATTTTTCCTGAGAATTTTGTTTATTCTTTATGTAATATCCAAATATAAATATTTTGAAATGAAAAAAATTGTTAAAATAAGTATATAAATTATGATAAAAATTCGTACCGACAACGTGCATCGTACGAAATTATGAAAAAATATTTACTTCTGGCAACAAATTCTTTTTCATTATATCAAAGTAAAAATATTTCAAATAATAATTGAGCGAAGTAATAAGTATAAATAAATAAGTAAATAAATAAATAAAAAAACAGATAAAAAACAGAAACATAACAAAAATATATGTTATGTCCTACGTAAACGTGGGACATTATTTTATACTCACAAGAGATTCTGATATCTACAAAGAAAAAATAAGAAACATATATTTTTTACGAATATTTAAACGAATATTTATTTCCAATGTTTTGCAATAAAAAAAAAAAAAAAAAAAAAAAAAAAAAAAAAAAAAAAAAAAATTCAAAAATAAATAAATAATGAATAAATAAATACAAGAATAAAACAAATTCTAAAGTAAATTCTAAAGTATATAATAGATTTTATTTCAATCGATCATTTTTATAAGTGATTCATTTTTCATCTAAACATATACGATAATAATTAATAGCAATTAATTAATTTCTCAAAATAATAAATATATAATAAAAGTCGAAGATATATTTTTTTGTAACTAGAATATATGTATATATATATATATATATATATATATATATATATATATTCTAGTTACAAAAAAAAATTATTCTAGTCACATCTGCGTCGACTTTCAAAATCCTTGAATTTTGGATATCTAGCAGTTTTCTCGCGAAGACGAAGAAAACACACGATCAGAAAGTCGGAACACCGGAGGAAAGATAGAGAGAGAGAGAAAAAAAACAGAAAAAGGAAAGAAAGAAGAAAAGAAAGAAAAAGAAAGAGTTTGTGAAAACAAAACATGGAGGGTCCACGGAAATCTTGTGGATCTTGCTCGCATTACTTTTTCTCTTCTTTTTCTTCTTCTTCTTCTTCTTCTTTTTCTTCTTCTTCTTCTTCTTCTTCTTCTTGAAACGGCCAGTCGGAGTTTAGAACGTGGCGACCGCAGTTAGAGGATAACTCGACCATAGGAAATTTGAATATAAAACTCCAGACGAGAGCCTTTTCCTTTTCCTATTCTTTTCTTTCCTATTCTTTCCTATTTTTTTTTTCTTTTCTTTTCTTTTTTTTCTTTTCTTTTTCGTCTTTTTCATCTGATGTCGACCTTACTCCCCCACCTCTATTCCACCCACCCACCCACCCACCCACCCTCCTCCCCCTACTAGTCTTTCCTTTTTCTCTTTCTTTCTTTTCTCTCTTTCTTACTTTTTCAACCTTCTATGCAACGCAAAGAAATGCAAGTTTTGCAGTTGGAAAAGTCGTAAAGAGTCGTGACTCTCTATCTCTCTCTCTCCCCCTCTCCCCCCTCCCCCCACCCATCCCTTCCCTTCACTCAAAAAGAATCGCACACTCGACGTCTCGACATCTGCGCTCCGAATTGCGTTCCTTTTCCGTCTTCTGTCTTATACACCCCCGTCCCGTACCCTTCATCTAGTCACACCAACTAACTTCTCTCTCACTCTTTCATTCTCTCTCTCTCTCTCTCTCTCTCTCTCTCTCTCTCTCTCTCTCTCTATCACCTCTCACCTCTCTTTCGTGAGTTAACTCGATGAATATTCGTCGAGATTTTTCGTTTCTTCGTTAGAAATTCACCGTTAAAATGACGTACCGACGTTTGAATTTATTCGTAATATAAATATTTCTATACGTCGTTAGAATTCGTTTGAATGAATCGCCCATTAGGATAAGAAAAATGAAATCAGATCGATCCCCTTTCCTCGGATTTAACGTAATACCTTTTAAGTTCATCGAATTGTTTCAAAAGAGCCAAATGGAGAATAACAACTTTGCACGTACCTCCCCATTCATTTTCTGAACTTGTACGAATCCCCCACAACTATGCGTGCCGTAGTATCTCCCTCCTTTCCTCCCCCATTTCTCTTCCCCTCCTTCCAGCAAGTTGCTGTACTAACTCGTCGTTTCCTGCCGGAGGACTCCTCATTTGTCCAATAATCCACGAAGTGGAATATTCCATTTCCTCGAGTTTCACACTTCTCTCTATCTCTATCTCTATCTATATCTATATCTATATCTATATCTATATCTATCTCTATCTCTATCTCTCTCTCCCCCCCCCCTCTCTCTCTCCCCCCTCTCTCTCTCTCTACTCTCTACTCTCTCTATTCTCTCTCTCTCTCTCTCTCTCTCTCTCTCTCTCTCTCTCTCTCTCTCTCTCTCTCTCTCTCTTGAGCCGCGAACAAGGCTGGTCCAAACGCAGTACAGGTTATCCCTTAGCTCAGCCACACCAAAACGAGATCCTTTCTAATAGAAGAAGGGTATATACTAGAGAATCTAGATCGTATACCCCCACATGGTATCCTCAATGGACTATCTTCCACAGTCACTGACCGACTATCCAAAAACCACACCGTTGGGAGAACTATGTCCTAGATAACACTCTTCGATCTTCCCGTGAATGAGAATCGATCCTATCGCAGCTTTGAAGCTTCGACGTTTAATAAACGAGAACCTCTACGAAAACTTCTTCTTCGTCTTCTTCTTCTTCTTTTTCTTCTTCTTCTTCTTCTTCTTCTTCTTCTTCTTCCTCTTTTGCTTCTGCTTCTGCTTATGCTTTAAAATATTTTCCCTTCGAGGTAACGAAATTGGAAGGAGATAAATGAGAATTTTCATCGAATGAATAATATTCTTTTGCATAGTTTCTTTTAAAGAAATAACTTTCCTCACGTTATATTCTTGTTTCGGAACGTTAACGATAATAATGATAATGGATCCGCATAAAACGTTCATACGTTACTACTCATAAACGACGTTATCACCCTTTCGATCTATTATAGGGATATACGGAACAAATGGTAGGCCACCACGTACCCCCTCCCCCGCCCCCTTCCTCGTCCCTTTCCCACCCTACGTACGAAACTTTTCCAATCCCTAAGGAAGAAAGGTAAAAAGAATCGGAGATTTTTATCTTTCTCAAACGATTACCATAAATAGTTTACGGACGATCATATATTATATATATATATATATATATATATATATATATATATATACATGTGCCTTAATAAGATTCTTTTTTTCTTTTCTTCACGTAATAAGTAATAAGTTAAGATAAATTTACATTTATCTTACTCGAGCAAAACTGATATCGCGCTAAAGAAACAAGACTAACCAAGCGTTAACCCAATATCTAGGTAAATGTAAATTTATCAAAGTCTCGCGAAACCTACTGGATGGAATTTACTCAAAGTCGAAGCGTCGATTCTACGACGTACCTTATTACAGGTACTGGATCAATGTCCTGCTAACTCAGCACACGGATCCCATAGTAAATATCTTCGTGGTCCATTACGTGGAACATCCTCGCGTTGGTTCTCGTAAATGGAAATAAACCATGTGTGTACGGTTGACCTATCTACTTTTTTACGAGGAGATATTCAGCAGTTTATTTACTAATTTATTTTCTTCCCTACAAAGAAAAAAAAGAAAAGAAAAAGAAAAAAGAAAAGAAGAAGAATTGGAATGGTACATTCCAGTAACCATTGTTACGAATTCATTTGTAAAAATTTTCTCATATATTAAAACGTATACACACGTTAATGCGATTACATTGATAGATCTATATATGTGTACATATCTATGTTAACTTTTCATCGTTATGATCAAAGTAACTTTTTATAATATTATTTATTTATTACTTTGATCACCGATCCGATTTATCTGATAGGATTCCCAAAAGAAAAGGTAAATCTCTGAATCGATTTAACTGGGTCATGAATGATATATTTTAAATCCATATATGTAATTTATTTCGTTATCTCTGAAAGTCCATAACCGAATTAGTTCAATGTAATATTTGATAATCTTACTGATATGCTGAAATAACACGATACAGATTATACAGATTATATATATATATATATATGTGTGTGTGTGTGTGTGTGTGTGTGTATGTGTGTGTGTGTGTTGATACTTTGATTAACTTTCGATCTTTCATCGCAATTATCAGAGAGAAACCTTCCCCAGAAATTAGAAGTACGATGCATAAAATATAAGATGATATCTATTGAAACAATGAAAGAACGCGATCGTGATCGTAAGAGTTTGATCAACATGCTAAAATACATGGTAGAGAAAGATGGAGAATGGAAAGTTCCAAATAGAACTTTGTGTTCACGGAGGGAGTTAACCATGACGATCATTAGCATAGCTGGGGGGTGAGTTTCGGTTAATTCCGTGGTTAGCACCCAGTGCCACCTCGTTACGGGCACCCTCCAAAGTGCTTCCCCATTTTCGGAGAGTCCTCGGGGACTTCGCGTACTTTTACTGGATGCGTATCGTCCTGTGGCAACTTAAATGGAACCAACTCGATATACATATGTATTTTGGTATATCTATGTAGTTACGTGAATACATATGTATCGTTAACCAACCCCATTACCTTCAACTTTAGACCTGGGACCATTTTCCTTTTTCAACTTCCACGTACCTTCATATTTCTTTTTATATCCTTTTTTTTAACACTTATTTCTTCTTTTTTCCCTTTTTTTTTTTTTTAATTTCTGTCGCTCTCTCTCTCTCTCTCTCTCTCTCTCTCACTCTCCTTCTCTCTTTCTTTTTCTCTTCCCAATTCATTCGAGATATTCGATATTTTGGGAAATTTTATAAATTTCTTATAAATTATTATTTGACGTTTAAGATGATATAAGTTAATGTTAATATAAGTGGTTTGAAAATAATTCTAGATATGTTTTATATAGATATATTAGATCCAGAAATTGGAGTAGATCGAACTCAAAGTTCAAACTGTACTTGTATATTTGCTATGCGGGTAGCAAGTAAACATAGATCGTACTGTTATAGCTAACCATACCAAGACATATATACTTAGACGTAATTGGATATATATATATATATATATATATATATATATATACATATATATATATATATATATCCAGAATGTATTCATCCTTCTTTCATATTCTGAAACAAAGAAATTGAAAATAAAAAAAATCCTCGAAGAAATAATCATTGAATCTTATTATTCGAATGTATTTTCATAAATTCTCGTCAAAATTTACGGATATGATAGGTAGAAAGGAAGAATGCTTTAGGATATCATCGAAAAGGAAAATAAATGAAAATTTCACAGATGTTACGTCGAGGAACGGACACGTACGTGAATACATACGTACGTACATACGTATAATCTACGATGTTTCCAATTACAGTTGGTCAGAATTTCGTTAACAAGTCGGAGCATATTCCGTACATCTGTTCACCGTGAGGATCTCTATGTGACGTCAAGCTGACCTTATTAGAAATTCCGCTTGTATCTAGGTAACCAATGAAATCAGCAACAACGATCACCACTACCGTCTGTGTGTCATACCTTTTCTATTGCTATTGCATCTCTACGTCCGACTTATCATACGTATCGTATAATTTTTAACAAATATAATATATTTATTCAATTAATTTTAATTAATCGAATAATTTTAATTGTTGAATATATTTCTATTATTAATTATATGTTGATTGTATTTATATTATGATTATATATTTATAAATATATATATTTAAATAGAGTGTTCTATTATTATATTATATAAGATTAATTATTGCTATTGATTAAACTTAATATCGTGTTAATAAAATTAAATCTATGTAATTTTCTATCATTTTCTATTTTAGAATTACATTGATATAGTAAAATACATTGATACAAATTGCAGCAACGCTGACGGAAATAGTCCATCATTAGAGCGTAAAGTAGCTTCGTAGGAAGTTCTCGAAGTAAGCAGCTTTTTACAATTTCCATTCGATTTCACATCGTTAGATACAAATATCAAAATCATTAATTGTAACGTCATACATAGTGGTGATTTAAAACTTTTTAAATGATAATAAAAATCAATTACTTTATAGATTCATTTTTTTCTTCTTTTATTTTTTTTTTTTTTTTTTTTTTTATTTGTTCAGATTCGTTATTTATAATAACGACGTTAGATCGATCTAATTCACTCGATTTATATTAAAAAATTTATGATACTTGCGAATATACATACACATTGATAAATTGTTGTTGCATTATCGCAGATGAAATTGATTGGTACATCATTATCGAATAAAACTTTCTAGGATATTCCGGGATTGAATTAGCTCGTTAAATTTTTTTATTTCATTTCATTTTTATCTTTCGATAGAAATTTTAGAATCGACAATGGCAATATTGATTCAAAAAAAATCTCTTCTCTGGATGATCGTAAAAAGTCGTTTACTTTTCGGATTAATTCTTTTTTCTTTTTTTTTTTTTTTTTCTTTTTTTGTGTGTTTTGTATTTTTTCTTTTCGAATTTTAAAACTACAAAACTTGGCTACTTGGGAATCAAGGCTTATTGAACTTTTGAACTAGGACTATATTTCTTTGCAAGGGATGATTTGGATTTGTCGTTATCGTGAATCATCACGACGATTAGATCGAGATGTTTAAAATGGATTGATTACATCTCGATCTAATTCACGATGCTAATAAACATATATATATGTATGTATATATATATATATATTGATAAACGTCGGGGCTATTTCAGACGGGAAATGATTAGTTCGTCATTATCGAATAACGGTTCATAGGAAATCCTGGAAGTAAACTGGTTTGTAACCGGTAATCCTGCGGGATTGAGCTCGTCTCGTATAGTACGTTTGTCCATCTCGATAATGGATATCGAGTCAGGATACACAAAGCGTTCAATGACCGTTCGTGGCACGTTACGTGGAAAGAGGAATAGAAGACTCGTACTGTTGAAGAAGAAGAGGCGAAGAGGAGAGAGAAAATAGTACACCCTATACGATCGCTAACCAAGCGAATCATCGATAGACCTGGATCGATCGTTCGATCGATCGGTCGATCGATCGATCGATCGTGATGTATCGTGTTGGACGTTCGTCCGATGTCCGTTTGGTGAGCATTTTTAAAAACGAACTTTCGAATAATTCGTCGGGCCGGGTAAAAAAAAAAGAAGAGAAAAAAAAATCCCTCGCCCGCCATTTTTCTAAACCTTACAATCAATCGATTCGAGTGAAAATCAGGGATTTTTGTTTTTTCTCGTTTCTTTTTTCTTTTGTTTTTCTTTTCTTTTTTTTTTTCTTTTTTTTTTTTCCTTTTTTTTCTTTTTTTTTTTTTTTTGTTCTTTCCTCCTTTGTTCTTTCGTCTCCATATATTATCTCGAAAATAATGCCGAAAATAAATTTTCTCTTCGCGAAATTCGTCGCGATTGCATATTGACAGCGTATAATTTTAACGAGAAATTTATTAGATATTCGACGGTAGTGTTTGTATACGTATGTATATATATATGTATGTATGTATATGTATGATATATACCTATCTATCGTTTACCGATGCAAAGTAAAATTCGAATCCTCCATTCGATAGAAAACTATCCCAATGCGGATTATCGAAGTCGATCTAAATTAGAGTCTTTATCGCATGTCGGAGTTTAAAGAACGTCATTTCTTATGTGATTTTTTTTTCTTTTTTTTCTCTCTCTCTCTCTCTCTCTCTCTCTCACTCTCCCTCTCCCTCTATAGCCAGCTTAGTCCGGTAGTATCTAAGGTAGTACCCAAGTTTCAACTGCGAGTTACTTTGAAATAGCCACTTTGAACGTAACTCTTCTTTTACATAGCCACGATAAAACTCGAAAGTAGTATGATAATCAGATGCAAATGATCAGTACCAAGTGCCCAACGTTTCAATTTGCAACGCAACTTTCTTAACAATCATCATATATATGCTTTAGAAGAAAATAGTTTAATTGATGATCGTTAGAAACATTAAAAAACGAAGCGAACATCAGTTCTTTTTATATAATTACAACGTAACTTTTTTAACAACTCATTTGCATTCTCTCTCTCTCTCTCTCTCTCTTTCTTTCTCTCTATCTCTATCTATCTATCTATCTCGTTAAAATCCTTTCGAATATCATATTTTTCATTTTTTGTTGTCGTTGTAATGGTTATTTATATGAAAGAGATAAGAATAAAAATAAAAATAAATTATCATTCTACTCGTTCGTTAAAATATAGTTCATTGAAAAAAGGCTTATTATGTTTCTTGTTATTTTTTTGTTTTTCTTCTTCTTCTTCTTCTTCTTCTTCTTCTTTCCTTTTATTATTTTCTTCTTTTCTTCTTCTTTTCTTTTATTATTTTCTTTTTCTTTTCTTTTTTTATCAAGATTTAAGAAAATATTTATTTATGTTGCGCACACATACGCGTGCGTTTCCTCTTATAAAATGTAATTTGGCGAAATGGTTGGTCGTAGTTGCTCGTTATCGTGGCAAGCTGTTGCACTACGGTTAAGAGGCTGTGATTCGAGTCGTACGGTAAACTCGCTACACAATAATGTTCATTTTTATGTTTGCCGTATTATTATCTTGCGGTTAACAAGTAGCATAACATGGTATAACATAATAAAGTAAAAATATGTATTTCACTTTAGTTGAACTATTAAACTTTATCACGAAATTCTATTTTAATTAATCCATCTTACTTGTTAAGTAGAAAACAAAAAGAAGAAGAAGAAGAAAAAAAAATAGAAGATATGAATAAATTGTATAGAATATGAATGAATGAATTGAATATTAATGAATTTGAATAGAAATGCATTATTGCTTCG